>NC_035161.2:1307139-1607139 GCF_001659605.2 Manihot esculenta | reverse complement strand
AAGTTTGTTGATGGGTTCTTGCATCTAGCTCTGTTTTTCTTTTGTTCATCTGGTTTTTTTGTTTGAGTATAGATCTGTTGTAACGACCCAGAAACCGGATCGCTACCGGCGCTAGGATCCAGATCGGCTTAAGGCTGCTGGGACCCGTAGCAAGCCAAACATTCATCCTGTATACCTGTTTAATCCCATACATGATCAACACATACATAAAAATTTGAACTTTTTCCTTTTTCATTCATAAACCAAACTCAACCTGTGCATGCACTATACATAGACATTAACATTAAACCCGCCTTGGAGTCCTCATCAATGCTCCAATGGGGTGACATAATCATGCATTAAGTTTGGTTAACATAAACATCCATAACATCTGAGATCATGTAATAGAAAGGGATTACTAACATACTATGGTCAAGCACACTTCTAAACCTCAATATCATCATATCGTTACATAACTCGACATATCATTACAATATTCATCATGTCCACTACTAACTATTACATGCCCGAGACTTTACTCTACTCCTGCAGACCTCCTGGTCTACCCTGTACCTGCAAGCCTGGGGGTTAAGGGAGAGGGGTGAGCTACAAGAGCCCAGTAAGCAGAATAATAAAAACATCATATTAAAATTTCATACTTTCATGGAATGCGTCACATCACAAATATATCACATCAAGGATGAACTTGTCACCAATAGTCCTCCACATATCCAATAGTGCCAGAACGTAGAATGGGTCCTAGTCTTTCCCTTACATAGCATAACATAACATTCCAATGTGCCAGAACGTAGAATGGGTCTTGGTCTTTCTTTTACATAGTGCCAGCGAACGTAGAATGGGTCCCACTGGTCTTACATTCCATACCGTACATACCATATCATCATATCATAGGTCGAGGACTATGGATCATTCAACATTCATCCACATCAACAACATAAGAATGCAATGCAACATCTTCATGAATACTAATGCAAGCACCCTAACATAACACATGGTATCCATGATGCGTGAATCATACTGAAATATTCATTATTTACTTTAAAACATAAAGAGTTATTTCACTCACCTCTGGCTAGCTCTGACCAGACACTGGAGTAGCTGACTCACTGCTGGGGTCCTCGGTTCCTCGGGTCCGAACCTACGCAGGTGGACTCAAATGAGGGACCAAACATACATGAACATACTCTAAACTACTCCCCAAAAACCCCCTTAAAACACCTTAATACAAACATAGAAATCATGCAAAAGAGGGCTGGACAGGGCACTTTCGGCGGCAGGTTCGGTGGTCGAAAGTCCCTCCAGAGCCGAAAGTCAGGCAGGTTCGGCGGCACCTTCGGCGGCCGAAACTCCCAGACAGAGACGAAACTCATGCATGTTCGGCGGCACTTTCGGCGGCCGAAACTGCCCTTCAGAGACGAAAGTCCTCTTTCGGGGGCAGGCTTCGGCAGCCGAAAGGCTTGCCTCCCAGGCAGGTTCGGCGGCCGAAAGTCCTTCGGCTGCCGAACCTGGTTTCTGCCAAAAGGGCAGAAACTCGGCTCTTCATGCACAATAGCCTCCCATTCCATTCAATCAAGCATACAACTCATCCAAAACATGCATAGATACATACATCAGCTCCTAGGGGCTTCAAACTATCTTAAACCCCAACTACAACACATCACAAGCATCTCAGCAACCTACATTGTCCATAAAACACATAAAACCTAACAAAGCTCAACTAACTTAAACATACATTTCTACCCCATGAATCAACTTAAAACTTGTTTAAAACATATAGTGAGCTCAAGATCGGCCCTTACCTCTTGAAGATCGAGAGGAAAACGACCCTAACTTGGAGATGGGAGAGATTGAGTTTCTTGAACCTCCAAGCTCCAAAACTTGCTATTTGCTCAAAGATCTTCAAAATAAAGTGAAAACTCATGAAAATCAAGAAAGATCTGAAGGAAGAAACTCAAAATCGGTGAGGGACGGCGGAGAGCTCACCTTGGCCGAAAATGGGGAGAAAAGCTCGCCCATTTCGGCTAAGGGACCCCTTTATAGGTGGCTGGCCAGGCCACTTTCGGGGGCCTAACGTGCCTCCGCATGCATGCCATGTTCGGCGGCCGAACATAAGGTTCGGCGGCCGAACCTGGTTTCCCTCACTTATGCCTTCGGGGGCCTAAGGCACACCCGAAACGCATGCATGTTCGGCGGCCGAACTTGAGGTTCGGCAGCCGAACCTGCATCTTCCTCCAAGGCTATTTTCATTCAAAACTCAATTTCTTTCTTGTTTAAACCTATGAAATACATTAAAACATTTTATAAAAACATGGTTTTTTTCTTCTAGAGGTTTCCGACATCCGAGATCCCACCGGACGGTAGGAATTCCGATGCCGGAGTCTAGCCGGGTATTACATCTGCTTTGTTGACCTTGCTTGATTTTATTGTGTTGCTCTCTTAGCCTACATGTCTCCCTTTTTCACCAGATTTGTGCTTCAATGGTTTTGGTGAGAGGCGTACGATTCCTGGAGGTTGAGAATGGCAAACGGTGCTACAAGTATGATGGAACTAGATCCCTAAATTGGGTTGAACTGTGAACTGATTTTTATATGGGAAAATTATTTTTTAGTCCCTGAGGTTTAAATTCGTAGTCCTTCAGTCCAAAATAGCCGTTTGGAACACGTGAATTGACAAAAATCCAAACTCAAATGCCTCTTCTTCTTCTTCTTCTTCTTCTTCTTCTTCTTCTTACTTTTTAGTCCCTGAGGTTTAAATTTGTAGTCCTTCCGTCCAAAATAGCCGTTTGGGACACGTGAATTGACAAAAATCCAAACCCAAATACCTCTTCTTCTTCTTCTTCTTCTTTTTCTAAATTTGTAGTCCTTCCGTCCAAAATAGCTATTTGGAACACGTGAATTGACAAAAATCCAAACCCAAATGCCTCTTCTTCTTCTAAAAAAATAGGGATTTCACATTGAGAGAATGATATTTTTGGAAAAAATTATCATCTCTCACCTTTGACTCTTTGACCAAACGGTTGAAATGGACGGAAGGACTACGAATTTGGACGGAAGAGAAAATGAGGGACTTAAGTGTTGGGTCGCCAAAATAGAGGGACAGAAGTGTTAATTACGTTAAACCTCAGGGACTAAAAAGTAATTTTCCCTTCTTATATAATTTTTTAGGATTTATATTGCTCTGGGCTAAATATCCAATTCTTTCTTGAACCTGTTTGGTTGCTTTTTAACTCTGAGTTATATGATGTATCTCAACTGATTAAAGCTTATTTCCTCCCATATTTAGAAATGAAGTCTTAAATGAAGTCTTAATTACTATGTCACTTTTATTGTATTTTTCAGTACTTGTAAATACAGTACTTGTAAAGTTCTTACTCTAAAAGAATCATGTTTATGGTTGAAATCCAATAATTTCAGTCATGTTGACATTAAATTTAATGCTAAAGTAGTTGTTGATGCAATTTTGTTTATTTTGGATGATTAGTAAGAATTTGAACAAATTGTTTTTGAATTGTAAAGATTTTCTTTTAAAGGATCTTGCTCATAATCTAGTTTAAGTGGCCATATTTCATATTAGTCCCTAATTTTGGTTAGAGCCCTCAGCTCCCTATATATTGTTCTCTAATGTATTGTTCTCCAATCTAATGTCGTTTCAGGTTTTCTAGCTAACATTTCAATTTTTAGTTTAGGCATATGTAAAGAAGCCTACTGGTTTGGGTTAAATTGCAGCTGATAAGTTTTTTCCGAATATTTATATTAATAAATCTAAATTTCAAAAAAAAAAAAAAATCTGCTTCCACTTTTGACATCCAATTCCCGTTTTACTCAAAGGCAAAACCATTTAAAGCGTTCAAATGGAATTCTTGAGGCAGCGACTTTCAAATGTCTGCCACCATCACTCTAAGCAGACTATAGAAATGGAAGGCATGTAACGTCAAAGACTTGCCCAAAGAAACATATGAATATGATTAGATCCAACAGTCATCTCAATCATACATGTCAAATTTTCAAATCTGAATTAAGCAACTGCTGATGACGCATACTGCAGACGGCCAAAAAACTACTTGATGCTTAATACCGAAGGGCATAACTCATTTTCAGGCAACCGCACTGACGCAAAGCTAAGAACCAAGTCCAAAAATTTTCTCAGCTCATATACAATGATTTGCTCAACTCCATAAGAATTACAAGTTCCAAAATAACCTTTCTTGATAACAAAAAGATGACAAGCATGGGTAACTTCGAGCTGCTCAACATCCAGAAAGCTGTTCTCAGTTCCAGCAGCTACATTCAAAGCCATCTCGTCTACAGAGGGAAGGAAGAAAGAAAAAGTTTCCAGAACAAGGCACTACAATTATAGTTTCAAATTCAACTGGACCAGCCAACCAGAGGACTAACTTCATACCTCAGAGGAAGAAGTGAAAGTAAAACAACACATCAGTGAATGCAGAATAGGACAGCGATACATACCAATGCCAGAGCCCCTTGCCTTGACAAAGGAAAGCTTCTCAAGGCAGTTCAGTATTTGAAGTCTCTCCTCTTTATAGGACATTTCCAAAAGTGGGCCATCAAATAAAATATTCCAAAGTTTAAGAAATAAATTCGAGAATTCTCAGGTAAAACATTCCAGTGAAAAAATGAAGTTTTGAATGTCAAGCAACAAATAAAATGGATAGAGTAATAATAGAAATTCTTTTAAGATATTTGCTACCAAGGAAATCAACATCGAGAACTCCATTGCTGGAATTCTCAGCTAATCAACTAATAAACATAGGCTAAAATAGTTTGCAGGCAAAGATAAAATATTTCAAATTGCACAAAAGCATATGGTGTTTGCTTGAAAGTGTCTTAATTTTTTGAGCAACTCTTTCAAAAACCATTTTAATAAGCAAAAAGATGCATCAGTAAACCACAAATCATTGCTTCTGGAAATTTGTCTTATAAAATCATTTTAGGCAGTCACCATGTCATCCCAGTTCTTTCCCCAGTCTGTTCCTTGCCACCACTGCAAAAGCATCACTGCCCCCACCACCTTTACTACCACTGCTCGCTCTCTTGTTGCCAATGCCACTGCCACCGCCACTTACTCTGCTGCTGCTGCCACCACCCTACAAACACAATCACTACCTCCATTACTGCCACTGCACTGCCACCATCACCAATCCAACAACCACGGAACATCAAAGTATATCTAAAGGGTATTATGGAAAATAACATATAGAGTGTAACAGGATACTTGGTCATTTCATCTACGAGTAGGAGGAACAGCATCCTACTGTAACTGTGTGTGGTATAGTGTTTAGGATTTTTTTTTTTAAATAAAAAAAAGATTTGTATGAAAACAAATAAATAGTGCCAAGAAACTAGTTTGGGGATTTTTAAAAAGTAAAAAAAAAAAAAAGTAAAAACCCTGCAATGATAACAAATAACAAACAAGCTGTTAGCAATTTCACCAGTCTTATGGAGAGATATACTGCTCCTATAGTTGCAAGTTTTGCAGACATATGCGGCCTTTGGAAACTTACGCCAAAACCAGAGGCTCCAGGAACTGACATTACAAGTACAACCAACTAAAGCACCTGAAACGCTGTTTTTGGCCAAAGCATACTAACATATTCTCTTTTTTTTTTTTTTTTTTTCCATCTCTCTCTACCAAAGGCAAATGCAACAGCAAAGTCAAATAGATCCCGAAAATTAGAAAGACCACACTTGCAGTGGCAGTAATTAATCTCAATGAGTTAGCTCCATGAAGCATGAGATCAAACACCTACTATCCATGTCAACAGTAATTCAGAGTATGAAACAAGAAAAACAAAATTCCAACAAACTCACAAGATAGAAACAAAGTGCCAAATAAAGCTAACCATCAGCAAATATTTAATCCACATAAATAGCCAAGTGAATGCTGATGATCATGTAGAACACAGAACAATTAAAATCGCCTTGATAAGAAAAAGCAGGAACATTGTCATGCAGAGAAAACCCTACAGCAGCATACAGTTCTTGTCCTCATACTTCTGCTTGTACGACAAACAAACTTCTGAAACAAAATATTGGAACAGAAGTGCTACATTGTTTTAAAAACATATGGAGGGGGAAAAAAACTGAAATAGAGGCAAAAAATACAGGTTTGAGAGTCTGGTCTTTACTATAGAGAAAATAGTAACTTTTCATTCCAAATTTAAGACTTCATTTGCAAGAGTGGCTGGAACTTCAGAGAATCACCAGAGCTGAAAAGTAAATGATTGATGCATCTATGAAGGCATCTGCACAATGAATAGATAAAAGCATGAAAATAGCTAATTTCAGAAAAAACAAGTTTGTAGAAAGCATACAGAAGAGGTAAAAGCTGATCTATTATTCAGTCAATTTTAAACAAAAAATTTTGGGTTTACCTTACATTTTAAGCAACTAAGGACAAGTTGATGGCAAGCCAATTTAACAAAAGACGGAATAATGAATAACATTATAATTACACTTCATGAAACAACAAAATTACGATACATTAAGGTTCAAGTAGCGTTTTCCTTTTTCCCGACAATATGGACCGGAAAGACAGGGTAACAAATAGATACTCAATAAAAACAATAAAATAAAATAAACCTTAGCTTAAATCCGCAGCTTTGCTGGTAAGAATAATCTAAAGTTTAAGAAGAGATGCCAAAACTAGCTTCCTCAAAATACCAACAATAAGCAACTTTTCAATAATACTGTTCAATTTCATATACAAAGATCAGTAAAAAGCCGTAATGAAATATAGAGCAAACTACACTGTTAGATTGCATATTATAGCATAATGAAGCACCATCAAGATGAAATGCCAAAAAGGTATAATCATGACATGCCAATGCGGGTGATAACGACAAGGATTCCATCCTGCTCCAGTATACTCCACTCCAATCTCAGTACTAACAGACACACACACACTAATTCATTTCAACGAGGGATGGTAAAAATAAAATCCAGAAAAGGATTCCATCCTGCTCACAGTATACTCCACTCCACACACACACACACTAATTCATTTTAACGAGGGATGGAAAAAATAAAATCCCGAAAAGGATTCCCACTCCAATCTCAGTACTAACGCACACACACGCACACAAAATAAAAGCCCTCTGCGCCACTTTTCTCCCTAAGGGAAAATACGTTCCTCTGATTCAATATCCATTGATTCACACACACACACCCCAAAAAGCCCTCCGTGCTGCTTTTCTTCCTAAGATAAAATATGTTCCTCTGATTCAATATCCATTATTCAGTACTAAAATAGCAGCATAATAGAAAAAGTGAATTACATGATAAATTAATTAAAATCGACAATTATATAACCACCTTACCTAATGTCCCATATAAGTAGGACCACCTTGTTGAGCTCTGCCTGCACTGCTCTGTCCAATATGAGGGTTCATCTGTAGGTTTGTGTATCCACCCTGCATGCCTGGTTCAATCCCGTATCCCCCACCAGCCTGATTAACATATCCAGCAGGCGGCCCTCCCATATTCACTGGTGCACCACCAAGCCCTCCAAGTAGGTTACCAAGACCCAAAGCCGTTAAGGCCTGCCCAAGCGCTGGGTTCAGACCTTGGGATGCCACTCCAGGACTGAAGTTCACAGATGGCCCAGACGGTGCCATCAAATGACCAGGGCCGTGTGCACCAGATGAGTACTTACCTTTCTTGGCTGCGTGGTGGTATTGTGGCTGATGATGGTGATGCTGATGGTGAACTGCACCAGCATAACCCGTCTTGTTTGATTTTGGCCCATCAATGGCCCTCTGGCAATGCAGGGTATGACCTTCGAACTTCTTGTGAGGCTCCTCGAGCGCCTTTTTTGCACTCTCAACTGACTTATACACGAATAGTGCAAACCCCTTAGGTTTCCCAGTCTGCTTATCAATCCCAAGCGGGCCTTCCTCAATCTCCCCGTACTGCCCAAAGAACTCTAGAAGCTTCTCAGGCGCTAGCTCAGCTGATACATTGCTCACAAAAATCTTCCTCTGAGTGTACTCAGATACTGCTGGCGTAGTTGGGGATGGAGCTGGTACAGGCCCTGCAGTGGCCAACTGACAGGACGTAATCCTATTACCTATCTTCTTCTGAGGCTGCCTGAGGGCTTTTCGTGCCCCAGCCCGCTGCTTGAATAATATAAAGGCATAGCCTTTGGATTTCCCTGAGACACGGTCGGTGACGGCCTTGCAGTCCTCTATCTCCCCGTACTTCCCAAACTCAGATTTGAGAGTTTCAGCAGTCGTATCCCAGCCGAGACCGTGCACAAAGATCTTGCGGTGGCCGGGGTCAGCATCCGCAATTTCACGCACAGAATCTATCAAATCAGGATACTTATCCACGGACTTTCTGAGGAGCCCAACCAGTTGGTCTTTCCCCAAAGGCTCTAGAAGCTTCTCAAGAGATTCGTCGTCTTCATTTTCCTCTTCATCAATTGCTTGGTTTCCATTACTAGCACCTTCATTAGTACTATCCGCTTCAGCTAATTCTGGGATTGACTGTGCAGCTTCGCTTGATGAGACTTCTAGGTTATGAGAGTGATGCTCTTCCGGTTGTCTTCCTTCCCCTTCTTCTTCTTCTTCTGGTTCTTTTTCTACGTCTTCTCTCCCGTGCTCAAGTTCTTCTAGCTCCTGTTCCTCTGCTTCTTGAGGCTCTTGTTGTTGTCGTCCAGAATCATCTTCTACGTTCACATTTTGAGGGTCTTCTTCCTGGATTGTTTCAGGCAGCGATTGAACCTCTTGAAGCTGCGGAACAAGGGTTTCAACGGGTGCGGGTTCAGAGGATCGCTGCTTTCTTTTCTTCGCCATATCTCAGAAAGAGAAGAGGGACAAAGAGATTTCAATTCAAAGTTCTATTGGAAGACTGAGACCTAGGGTTTCAGTTGGGAGAGAACGTCGTGTCGTATCCTGCTAAAAATGAGGATACGCGGCCGAATCTTTACTTATGTAGCAGAACATTTGCATTGTTTTTTCCTCCTTTTTGATAGTCAGAACAAGTGGGCCTGAGAGGATCAAGCGAAATCGAATTATGCATAGGTGAATGTACGGCTCAGGCCTGCCTGGATTGCATGTACTCGTTTCACACTGTATGAAAAGAAATAGAATAAAATAAAATATTCTAATATATAATTTTATACAATAAAATTTTTCTTTATAAGTTTTTATTATTTCAGAAGAATCTAAAATTTTTTAAGATATTTAAAAATTTTTATAAGAATTTTCTTAATACATTAATTTAATAGATTGAAATTAAAGTTTTTTTTTGCATGTTTTAAAAAAACTTTCAAAAATTTTATTTTAAAATTGCTTATTCCTTTGAATACAAATTCTAGCTTTATAATCTTTGAAAAATTTTCTATTATTTTAGAAAATCTCAAAGTATTAATTTCTAGCAAATTTCAATATATGTTCGATGTAATAATTTTGAGGCAAAAAGTTCAAATTGATCTTCACAAAAGAAAATTCAAACTAATCTATGCTTTTTTTTTTATAAAAATTTAAATAAACTCAATTTGATTTTTTTAAGCAAATAAATTCTGGTTTTAGATTCAAATAAATCTAATCTAATAAAATATTATTATAAAATGGAAAATAATTATAATAAAAATAAAAATGTAGAAAAAATAGATTGAAAATTAAAAGAAACTTTACAACCAAAATTATTTATTTTTTGCTTCACTTTTTTTATCATGTAAAAATTAATTGTATTTACAATTCATTGGGGGGAGAAAACAAACCTATGGATTGGAATAGCCCTAAAATTTAATTGTTAGTGGGTATTATAGTAATTTTAACTCCAAATCAATAAACACAAAATTACTATTAAATCCTTTAATTTTTAAAAAAATTATTAATTTATTTCTATTTAAAAATTAGATAATTAAAACATCTATATATTTTATAAAATCAAATTATTTAATTTTTCTATTAAAAGATTTATTAACTTATTTTAAATTTTTATATTATTTTAATCCATGTAATTTTAACTATAGTATTATTTAGCTCATATAATTTTAAATATTAATATTATTTTGTTTCTTGATTAATAATTTTTTTAATAAATATACTAGATAATTTAATGTTATAAAATATATAGACTTTTTAATAAAATAATTTTAATATAAAGATGAATTAATAAATTTTTTAAAAACTGGATGATGGGAAAATAATTCTTCATAAATAAAATCTCAACCCCTAACAGCCTTTTCCATGTGTGCGTCTCCTTCTTCATTCTTTTGTCATCAACAAAATTTGTTTCTGATTTTTAAAATTCAACTCCAATAAAAAGTATTTATAAAATAAGCTATTCAATAATTATTTAATTTATTTTTATATACTATTATATTATTAAAAAGTGATAGTTATTCTTAATTATCTTTATTTATGTAATTAAAATTATATGTTAAATTATTTAAATTTTAAAAAATAAATATTAATTTTTTTTAAAAAATATTATAAGTAATTGTTTGATTATTTAATAGATTCCTGTACTATTTTTTTTTAAATAAGTCTAGAAAAAATGAGTTTAATAGATACATATTAGTTTTTTTTTTTTTTGCCTTGAATATAAATCTAAATCAAATAGTGTTTCTATCAATGATAGATTGGACTATTCGAATTAAATAAAATCCTAAAAGAACTCATATTGATTCAATTTGTGGATTTTTTTTCAATTTGTTTGCTTGAATTTGAATTTCAACTTAAAAATTTTGGTTTTAATAGAAGTATTGCTGAAAAGATGGATCCAACACTACAACAACCCACATTCCAATCCAAGTCTTTAGTCATAGCCCACATTCCCAGATGCAACCCTTTCCAGTACCATCCTCGCGTGATTTCAAGTAACCACCATCCATCTTCACTATAATATCCAGCTAAATTTTAGTGTTGGAATTCATACTTTTCAATAAAATTTCTATCGAAATCCAAAATCTCGAAATTGAAATATCAAAATTTGAATCTTTAAAAGAATAAAATAGAGTTTTATAAAATAAATTTAAAATTTGAATCTTTAAAAGAGTAAAATAGAGTTTCATAAAATAAATTTAAAATTTTTTGAATTATGTTAAAAAAAGGGAGTTTTATAAAGGTTTTAAGGTTCGGCAGCTGAAGGTGATTTCTCCAGCCACCTATAAAAGGCTTTCAGCCCAAAAACGTGAGAGTTTTTCCTCCATTTTCGGGCAGAGATAAGTCCATACCCTTTCCTGAATGTTTTTTGCTAAAATTACTTCAATCTCTTGGAGAATTCATGAGTTTTTACCTTGTTTTTGAATATTTGAGTTTGGACTTCAAGTCTTAGCCTTTGGAGACCTTTGAAAAACGATTTTCCTTCTTCTTCAAGTTTTGGTTGCTGTGTTTTCCGCATTCTTCAAGAGGTGAGTTCAATCCTTGCTTCTCTTATATTTTCTGAAGGTTTTAAACCAGTATTATAAGTCGTTAGGGCATGCATGATTGATTATTCTAAAGTTTTAAAGTTTAAGTTAGTTTTGAGGAGGAACGTTTTTTTCTTGGGTTTCTATTGATGCATATTGTGTTTAGAGCAGGTTTTTGAGGTCTCTTATGTGTTAAGTATGTATGGTAGTTTTTAGGCTGTTGCATATGAGAAAGGAAGCTTTTGGTAGCTGTGAGTGTAGGGCAGAATCAGATTCTGCCTTGCTGGAGAATCCAGGTTCGGCGGCCGAAGCAAGGTTCGGCCACCGAACCTGCCTATGGAGGCAGCCATTTGGCTACCTAAACTGCCCCCGAAGGTTTGACCTTTGGATTTGTGAAGGGGTTTTAGGCTGCCGAACTTGCCTCCAAAGGTTTTGACTTTCGGATTTGTGAGGGACCTTCGACCGCCGAACTTGCCGCTGAAAGTCCCCTGCCCTTCCTTTTCTGCTTGATTTCTACGTACATTCTTATGTGTTCTTAAGGGTTTCTTGGGGGTTATTTTAAGTATTGTAAAAGTTATGTTTGGTCCCTCCTATTAAGTCCATCTGTGTAGGATTGGACTTGAGAGACCATAGAGGCTTGCAGTGAGATAACTGTTTCAGTATTAGGCGAGCGTCAGCCAAAGGTGAGTAGAACTGAACTGATCTATTATTTTAAGAAATCAAACTTTTTAAGTATGCTCATGTATCATGAAAGCCATGTATATGTAATTAGATTGTTTATATTAGAATTCACGAATATGATGCATTGTATAATCTACTATTGTTGTGGATGGATGTTAGATGACCCACTAGCCCTCAAGTATGTTATGATATGTTATGACGGATATGAAAAGACTAGGGCTGCCCATTCTACGCCCCTAGTACTATGGACATGTTATGATATGTTTAAGAGAAAGTCCTGAGGAGCACTCGTCGTGGGCCGAGTATTATTGGAATTTGTAGAGGGTTAATGGTGACAAGTCTATCTTGATGTGAATTGTTTGTGTTGTGATGCATTCATTTGATTATACGTTTTATTAAACTATCTTTTTATGTTCTGCTCACTAGGCTCCTGTAACTTACCCCCTTTTCCCTAACTCCAAATTTGCAGCATCAGAGTTAGTTCGGGAAGTTAGCTGAGTTGCTGGTATAGTCTATTGTAATAGTATAGTTGTGAACATGTATTGTTTTATGGATTAGAATTGAGCTTTGCCCTAGCATTTGTCCTTGTAATCCCTACTTCATGATCCTTGTATGTAAAAGTTTAAAATACGAGTTTATGTTTGAACCGAGCTTAAGGCATGTTGTGTTGACCATACTGGAGCATTTGATGAGGGCTCTAGTATGGGTTTTATGATTTCAGTTATGATGCATGCACAAGTCGAGTCTTTATTCATGTAATATTTATGTTTTGTCAAATCGTGTGATCATGTATGGGATTTTATTAGGTGTAACAAGATGTATAGAAGGTTTGCTATAAGCTCCGACAACCTTAAATCGATCTGACCCTAGCGCCAGTAGCGGTCCGGTTCCTGAATCGTTACAAAGTGGTATTAGAGCCCTAGGTTCATATGGTTGGACCTAGAGTGTTGAGCTCATAGAGGTTATAGAGAGCAAGCTCTATTAGGAAAAATCATGTCGACTAGGATAGGATGTAGAGTCCTATCTTGATAAATGTATGATGATGTGTAATGCCATGACTGTATGCATGTGCATTGATGATATGTTATGTATGATGTGGGTTCATTTGTATCCACATGAACCATATGATGCTAATGCCTATGTGATAAATGTTGTTTTTCAGAAGACAAGATGCAAGGCTCATGTCGATCTGCACGGTTGACCGGAGTTCCACCTGAAAATGAGAGTATAGATGCCTGTAATACCCAGCTAGACTCCGATATCGGAATTTCAACCGTCCGGTGGAATCTCGGATGTCGGAAACCTCTAGAAGGGTAAAACCAGGTTTTTATAAAATGTTTTCATGTATTTTAATGTTTTAAGCATGAAATTAAATGAGCTTTTGCATGAATAATCTTTGGAGGAAAACCCAGGTTCGGCCGCCGAACATGCATGCGTTTTGGAGGCACGTTAGGCCCCCGAAAGCATGAGTGAGGGAAGTCCAGGTTCGGCCGCCGAAAGTCAAGTTCGGCCGCCGAACATTGCATGGATTCGGAGGCACATTCGGCCCCCGAACGTGGCCTGGCCAGCCACCTATAAAAAGGGGACTTAGCCGAAACGGGTGAGTTTTCTCCCATTTTCGGCCACAGCTAGCTTCCAACCTCCCTCTCCCAAATCTTTTGTTCTTCCTCCAAATCCCCACCATTTTTCTTAAGTTTTGAGCTTGCATTGAAGGTTTTGAGCTTTTAAAACAAGTTTTGGAGCTTGGGAGACTCAGGAGCCCATTTGCTTGGATCTCCGAGTTTAGGTCGTCTCTCTCTCGATCTTCAAGAGGTAAGAGCCGATCTTGAGCTCAATGTATGTTTTTAACAAGTTTTAAGTAGATTTATGGGGTAGAAATGCATGTTAGGGTTATTTGAATATTTGGGTTTATGTTATGATTTCGAACAATGTATGTTGGTTTTTGTGTGTTTGAAGTGTTGTAGTTGGGGTATATGTTAGTTTGAGACCCCTAAGTGTAATGTATGATATGTATGCATGTTTTAGAACTAGTTTTTGCATGATTTGAGCTTGGGAGGCGAAATGTGCATAGAGGAGCTGAGTTTCTGCCCTTCGGGAGAAGCTCAGGTTCGGCCGCCGAAGTGACTTTCGGCCGCCGAACCCCCTTTGTGGAGGCAGCATTCGGCTGCCGAAGTTGCCCCCGAAAAGAGACTTTCGTCTCTGTCTGGGACTTTCGGCCGCCGAAGGTGCCGCCGAAAGTGCCTGACTTTCGGCTCTTGAGGGACTTTCGGCCGCCGAACCTGCCGCCGAAAGTGCCCTGTCCAGCCATTTCATGCATGTGTTTCTATGATTATTTCATGATGTTTTAGGGGGTTTTTGGGGAGTAGATTAGAGTTATGTTCATAATGTTAGGTCCCTCATTTGAGTCTACCTGTGTAGGTTCGGACCCGAGGAACCGAGGGCCCCAGCAGTGAGATAGCTGCTTCAGAGTCTGTAGAGCTTCAGCCAGAGGTGAGTAGAATAAACTCTTAACTTTTAAATTAAAGAAGTATAAGTTTTTTAGCATGTTCATGCATCATGGATGCCATGTGATATTAGGTTGTTTGCATTAGTGTACACGAATATGTTGCATTGCATAATATGATGTGGATGCGGATTGGCTATTGGATGATCCTCTAGTCCTCCTATGGTATGATATGATGATGATACGGTACGGATTACCAGTGAGGCCCATTCTACGCCCCTGGCATATTGGAATGTTATGTTATGTTACGTATGTAAGAGAAAGACCAGTGAGGCCCATTCTACGCCCCTGGCACGATTGGACTATGTTGAGGACTATAGGTGACAATACCATCCTTATGTGATATGTTTGTGATGTGTTGCATTTCATGGAAGCATGAAATATTTTAATATATGTTTTCTCTATTCTGCTCACTGGGCTTTGTAGCTCACCCCTCTCCCCTAACCCCAGATGTGCAGGTACAGGGTAGATCAGGAGGTTAGCCAGAGTATGGAAGCTATGTTTATGTAATAGTTAGATTGTGGACATGACAATTGTATTATGATGTAACTTAAAAGTGTTTTAAGTTATGTTATGTAATTTGAATATTGAGGATAGAGTTGTGCTTGACCAATACAGATTGTTAATCCCACTTGTATGTACATGGTCTTTATGATATGAGATGTGAGGTTATGTTTCAACCAAGCTTATGTATGATGAGATACCCCATTGGAGCATTTGATGAGGGCTCCAGTGGAGGTTTATGTTATGTTTATGATTATGTACAGGTTGAGCTTGGTTGTTATATGAGAATGTTTACAGATTTATGAGTATTGTTGATCATGTATGGGATTAAACAGGATTACAGGTTATGTCAGGCTTGCTACGGTTCCCGACGGCCTTATGCCGATCTGGATCCTAGCGCCGGTAGCGGTCCGGATTTCCGGGCTGTTACAATGCCCTTCATCCTACTGCTCCGTGAAGAGCACGGTCGAGTAGGACTAACAGGGGTGAAACGTCAAGGGACCCTAGAAAGTCTTTTGATGTAAACAGAAGGAGAATAGATCCGACTAGGATGTTTGCAGATGTTAGGGAAACAGTAGGGGATGATCAGAGGAGAGATGAAAGTCTGGGTATGAGTTTTAAAGGAGAGGGTGTGGGAGAGTCTCAAGGAGGCGCTTAGGCCTCAGGATCTGCCTATCCACCTCAGTACCAACCCTACCCACAGAGACCCGGATATCCGATGGGAGGTACATCAAATTGCTCTAGCTACCACCTATACCCCTCATACATGCCCTATCCTCCCTACTACCCACCATATCCACCCTACCCTATGTTTTTACCTCCATTCTATTACCAGAATCTAGCAAACTCTAACCCAAGGAGTGCTGCACCACCTTCCTTCCCAGCAGAACCAATAATTCCTGAAACCTAACCATCCAAACCTAACCCATCAGTAGGGAGCAAGGTTAAAATAATAGATTACCTGAAGTTAGATGCTCCTAAGTATAAAGAGGGTGATGACCCATTTGAGTACATCAAAGTAGTAAAAATGATAACTGATGAGTTAGGGGCCAGTGACAGTAGAGCCATTCAGATGGTAGAGTTCACTCTGAAGTGCAAGAAGGCAAAAGAGTGGTTCAAGAATTATGTGGACTCGAAACTGGATGGCTTATCTTGGAAACAGTTTGCAAATGAGTTTGCAGGGTGGGCCTTTCTAGATAGTTCAAGGGAGTTAAAGGTGATAGAGTTTGAATAGCTAAAGCAGACTGAAGAAATGAGTGTGGATGAGTACATAGATAAGTTTCTGGAGTTGCTTCAGTTTGTGGGTCAGGCTTATGACACTGACCAGAAGAAAGCTAGGAGGTATTAGGCTTATGACACTAACTAGAAGAAGGCTAGGAGGTATACCATAAGACTCCACTCTAGGTATTCCTCCCTGATCTTATCAGTAGAGAGAGAGAGTTTTCACACTATAGTGGATACAGCCAGAAAGATGAAGGCTAGTGCTATCATCCAAGGAATAGTAAAACAATAGGTGGCACAATTCTCGGGTTCCAAAACCTCGAGTACAGGAAGATTTAATCTCTCTTCTCTGAGTGCAGCTGCCACGGGAAGTAAAAAGTGGAGTAGATCCACTAAAAAGACTAAGAAGAACAAGTTCTGGAACGGGTTGAAGTCTGGTCTGGGAATGGGTAGTAGTTCAAGCTCTGGTTCGGATAGCTCTGTATATGTGAGATGTGGTAAGCTGCACAAAGGGCTTTGTCGGTTTGGGACTATAGCATGTTACAGATGTGGACAAGAGGGACACATGGCACGTGAATGTCCTAATGCAGCTAGGATGACACAGTCCCAATAGACAACTTCTGGCAACGTGGCTCAGCCAGCAGCTTTAGCCACATCACAGGGCAGAAGGCGAGGTAGAATGAGAGGGATAGCCTCTTCTTCAGCAGGTTCCCAAGGGGAAGGTCCTTCAGCCCCAGCACAGATCTTAACCATGATATAGCAGGAAGCCAACACATCAAACACAGTGGTGTCAAGTAAACTCACTATTGGGTGTTCTGATGTGTATGCTCTTATGGACCCTATTGCCTCTCATTCTTTTATTTTGCCAAGAGTTGTAGACAGTTTGTGTAACGACCCGAAAATCGGACCGCTACCGGCGCTAGGATCCAGATTGGCTTAAGACCTCCGGGACCCGTAGCAAGCCTAACATACATCCTGTGAACCTGTTTAATCCCATACATGATCAACAACATACATAAAAATTTAAAACTTTTGCTTTCATTCATACACCAAACTCAACCTGTGCATGCACTATACATAACATAATCATAAGCATTGACCCCTCTGTGGGATCTCATCAGTACCCCAATGGGTGACATAACATGCATTGAGTTGGTTTACATAAACATCATAAAACCTCTAAGATCATGTATTAAAAGGGATAACAACATTCTATGGTCAAACACACCTCTAACATCCATAACATCATTACATATCTATACTGTACTTTTACATTACATCATATTCATTTATCATGTCCACACTAGCTATTACATGACCAAGACTTCATTACTCTTGCTGACCTCCTGGTCTACCCTGTACCTGCGAACCTGGGGGTTAAGGGAGAGGGGTGAGCTACAAGAGCCCAGTGAGCAGAATAATAAAACATTTAAAACATATGATAACATGAAATGCATCACATCACAGCTAATCACATCAAGGATGAATTTGTCACCAATAGTCCTCTACATGGTCCAATTGTGCCAGGGGCGTAGAATGGGCCTCACTGGTCTTTCTCTTACATAACATAACATAACATAACAGTCTAACTGTGCCAGGGGCGTAGAATGGGCCTTACTGGTCTTTCTCTTACATGGTGTCAGGGGCGTAGAATAGGCCTCACTGGTCTTTCGTACCGTATCATCATCATATCGTATCATACGAGGACTAAAGGATCATCCAACATTCATCCACATCATCAACATATTATGCAATGCAACATATTCGTGAATTATAATGCAAACAACCTAGAATATCACATGGCATTCATGATGCGTGATTCATGCTAAAACTGACTTATTTACTTTAAAACATAGAGAGTTATTCCACTCACCTTTAGCTAGCTCTGGCAGACACAGAAGCAGTTGAATTCACTGCTGGGGTCCTCGGTTCCTCGAGTCCGAACCTACACAGGTGGACTCAAATGAGGGACCAAACATACATGAACATAACTCTAAACTACTCCCCAAAAACCCCCTAGAACATCATGAAACAATCACATGAATCATGCAAAGGAAGGCTGAACAGGGCACTTTCGGCGGCAGGTTCGGCGGCCGAAAGTCCCTCCAGAGCTGAAAGTCCCTCCAGAGCCGAATGTCCCTCTAGAGCCGAAAGTCCCTCCAGAGCCGAAAGTCAGGCAGGTTCGGCAACACCTTCGACGGCCGAAACTCCCAGACAGAGACGAAACTCATGCATGTTCGGCGGCCGAAACTGCCCTTCAGAGACGAAAGTCCTCTTTCGCGGGCAGGCTTCGGCAGCCGAAGGCTGCCTCGAGAAGCGGGTTCGGCGGCCGAAAGTTCCTTCGGCGGCCGAACCTAAGTTTCTCCAAAGTGGCAGAAACTCAGCTCCAACATGCACAAACGCCTCCCAAACCTTTCAACATGCATAAACCTATTCTACAACACTCCCAATCATACAAAACCAAACATACAAGCTTCTAGGGGCTTCAAACCATCAAAACCCCAACTACAACACATCAAACAACTCACATTGTTCATAAACATACATAAACCCATAAACCTAACAATAACCTAAACATGCATTTCTACCCCATAGATCTACTTAAAACTTACTTAAAACATGCAATGAGCTCAAGATCGGCTCTTACCTCTTGAAGATTGAGAGAAAGACGACCTAAACTTGGAAACCAAAGGAAAAGAGCTCCTGTGCCTTCCAAGCTTCAAAACTTGCTCAAAAGCTCAAAATCTTCAAAATAAAGTGAAAACTCATGAAAATCTTGAAAGATCTGAAGGAAGAAACTCAAAATCGGTGAGGGACGGCGGAGAGCTCACCTTGGCCGAAAATGGGGAGAAAACTTGCCCATTTCGGCTAAGGAACCCATTTATAGGTGGCTGGCCAGGCCACATTCGGGAGCTGAACGTGCCTCCGCATGCATGCCATGTTCGGCGGCCGAACTTGAGGTTCGGCGGCCGAACCTGGACTTCCCTCACTTATGCTTTTGGGGGCCTAAAGCACTCCCGAAGTGCATGCATGTTCGGCAGCCGAACTTAGGATTCGGCGGCCGAACCTGGGTCTTCCTCCAAGGCTATTTTCATTCAAAACTTAACTTCCTTTTTTTTTTTACTTAAAATCATAAAATATATTAAAATATTTTATAAAAACATGGTTTTACCCTTCTAGAGGTTTTCGACATCCGAGATCCCACCGGACGGTAGGGATTCCGATACCGGAGTCTAGTCGGGTATTACATTCTTCCCCCCTTAAGAACATTCGTCCCCGAATGTTCACCAAACATCACATAGCATGGCATACACATAACATACACATAAAGCACATAAGACTTACCTTAGAAAAGATGGGGATATTGCTGGAGCATGGACTCCCGTGTCTCCCAGGTACACTCCTTAATATTGTGGTGATTCCAAAGGACCTTCACCATCGGGATTTCCTTCTTCCTTAGCTTTCGGATATGGGTGTCTAGAATTCGCACTGGTTGCTCAACATAGGTGAGATCCTCTTGGATCTCCACATCAGGCTCACTAAGAACCTTGCCCGGATCTGACACGAACTTCCTCAACATGGAAACATGGAAAACCGGATGGATTCTCTCCATTGAAGCAGGCAAGTCCAGCTTGTACGATACATTCCCAATCTTTTGCAAAACTTCAAAGGGTCCAATGTATCGTGGAGCCAGCTTACCTTTCTTCCCGAACCGAATCACCCCTTTCATTGGAGACACTCTAAGCAAAACCAAATCCCCCTCCTGAAACTCTACCTGCCTTCTACGGACATCTGCATAACTCTTCTGTCTGCTTGCAGCAGTCTTGATCCTTTCTCTGATTATGGGTACTACCCTGCTGGTGATCTCTACTAGCTCAGGCCCTGCCAAGGCCTTTTCTCCAACTTCTTCCCAGCAAACAGGTGATCTGTACTTCCTTCCATACAAAGCTTCATATGGAGCCATCCCGATGCTAGCATGATGGCTGTTATTGTAGGCAAACTCCACCAAAGGTAGATGCTGCCTCCAAGAACCGCCAAAGTCCAGCACACACATTCTGAGCATATCCTCTATTGTCTGGATGGTCCTCTCTGACTGTCCGTCCGTCTGTGGATGAAAAGCAGTGCTAAAATACAACCTGGTATCCATGGCACTCTACAGACTCCGCCAAAACCTGGAGGTGAACTGGGGTCCTCTATCAGACACTATTGAAACAGGAACCCCATGCAGCCTGACGATCTCATCAATATATACCTGCGCCAACTTGTCCACAGAATAGCCACTCCTGACAGGGATAAAGTGAGCAGATTTGGTGAGTCTGTCCACAATCACCCATATGGAGTCCAATCTGTTGGACGCTGCCGGTAACCCCACCACGAAGTCCATAGCTATATTCTCCCATTTCCACTCTGGAATAGGTAGTGGGTTAAGCATTCCAGCCGGCTTCTGATGTTCCAGTTTCACCCTCTGACACACTTCGCAGGCTGACACGAACTGTGCCACTTCTCTTTTCATAGCTGGCCACCAATACACCTTCTTTAGATCTTGATACATCTTGGTGGCTCCCGGGTGAACACTGTATCTGGCATTATGAGCCTCCCTCATAATGTCTCCTTTTAGTCCTATGTCATCTGGTACACGAAGTCTGCTCCCATAGCGGAGGATCCCTTTGCTGTCGAATCTGAACTCACTACCCTTTCCTGACTGAACAGTCCTGGCAATCTTTACTAATTCTGGGTCCTCATGCTGTTTCTGAGCCACCTGCTCAGAAACACAGGTGTCACTCTCATCTGGGCCACTAAAGCACCTGTACCAGACAACTCCAACTGTAGACCTTCATTCATGAGCTCGAAGAGCTCCCTCACTACTGGCCTCTTCTCTACTGAAATATGGGACAAACTGCCAAGTGATTTCCGGCTTAAGGCGTCTGCCACAACGTTCGCCTTACCCGGATGATACTGGATCTTGCAATCGTAGTCACTGAGCAGTTCTACCCATCTTCTCTGCCTCAAATTCAAATCTCTCTGACTCAGGATGTACTGTAGGCTCTTATGATCTGTGAAGATCTCACATTTAACCCCATAAAGGTAGTGCCTCCACATCTTGAGTGCAAAGATTACTGCTGCCATCTCTAGGTCATGTGTAGGGTAATTCAACTCATGCTTCTTCAGTTGCCTAGAAGCATAAGCAATCATCCTTTCATTCTGCATTAGCACACAATCCAGTCCCACACGAGACGCATCACAATAGACTGAGAAGTCTTCATTACTAGATGGCAGAGCTAACACTGGTGCTGAAGTCAACCTCTTCTTTAGCTCCTCAAAGCTCTCCTCACACTGGTCGGTCCACACAAACCTCTGGTTCTTCTTAGTCAGTCTGGTCATGGGAGCTGCAATTTTAGAGAAGTCCTGAACGAACCTCCTGTAGTAACCTGCCAAACCCAAGAAACTCTTGATCTCTGTCACTGTGGTGGGTCTAGGCCAGTTAGCTACAGCTTCCACTTTCTTGGGGTCTACCTCGATTCCATTTTCTAACACCACATGCCCCAAGAATGATATGCTCCTCAGCCAGAACTCACATTTGGAGAACTTGGCATACAAGCCATGTTCCCTCAAGGTCTGCAAAACCAACCTCAGATGATGGGCATGCTCCTCTGCATTCCTGGAATACACTAAGATATCATCTATGAAGACAATAACAAAGTGATCCAGGTATTGACTAAACACTCTGTTCATGAGATCCATGAATGCTGCAGGGGCATTGGTTAACCCGAACGGCATCACAAGGAACTCATAATGCCCATATCTGGTCCTGAATGTTGTCTTCGGCACATCCTCTTCTCTTATCCTCAGCTGATGATACCCCGATCTCAGATCTATTTTGGAGAAACAACCTGGTCCTGCTAGCTGGTCGAATAGATCGTCGATCCTTGGCAACGGGTACCTATTCTTGGTAGTGACCTTGTTCAACTGCCGGTAGTCGATACAAAGTCTGAGAGATCCATCCTTCTTTTTCACAAATAGCACTGGAGCACCCCAAGGCGAGGTACTCGGTCGGATGAATCTTCTATCTACCAACTCTTGCAACTGCTCCTTAAGCTCCTTCAATTCTGCTGGTGCCATCCTGTAGGGAGGGATAGAGATCGGTCTAGTTCCAGGCATCAATTCTATCTCGAACTCTATCTCCCTAGCAGGTGGTAAACCTGGCAGTTCGTCTGGGAAAACATCTAAGAACTCTCTGACTACTGGCACTAAGGCGGGCTCTCTGACATGACTATCTAACTCTCTCACATGAGCTAGAAAACCCTGACAACCCCTCCTGAGGATCCTACGAGCCTGTAGGGCTGATATCATACCTCTAGGTGTACTCCCCCTATCTCCTCTGAAGACAACCTCTGACCCATCCTGACATCTGAACTTGACTACCTTGTCTCTGCAGTCCAAGGTAGCACCATGGGTAGATAGCCAATCCATCCCTAGAATGACGTCAAAATCTGTCAGATCTAGAACCACAAGGTCGGCGGATAGGCATCTTCCCTCCACAAAAACTGGACTATACTGGCAGACTGACTCTGCCACTGACGGGTCACACTTGGGTCCACTGACCCATAGGGGACACTCTAACCCAGAGACCATCAATCCCAACCTCTCGACAGCCCTCGAAGCAATGAAAGAATGCGATGCACCAGGGTCCATTAAGGCATAAACATCTGAACACCCAATGATGAGATTACCTGACACCACGGAGTTGGATGTATTTGCCTCCTGCTGTGTCATGGTGAAGATCCGTGCTGGAGCTAATGGACCTTCACCCCTGAAACCCGCTGAAGAAGAGGCTGCCCCTCTCCCTCTGCCTCTGCCACTAGCCTGAGTTGCGGCTGGAGCTACTGGCTGAGCCACACTGCCTGAAGCTGTCTGTTGAGACTGTGCCCCAAAAGCTGATCTAGGGCACTCCCGTGCCATGTGTCCCTCCTGCCCACATCTGAAGCAGGTTGTCGTCCCAACCAGACATACTCCTTTGTGCGGCCTTCCACATTTCTTGCATACTGCATTATCTGCACCTGAACTCGAGCCACCTCCTAATCCCAGACCAGACTTAATCTTGCTCCAGAACTTATTCTTCTTTGGCTTCTTGGTGGTACTGCTCCACCTCTTACTAGCTGAACTCAGAGAAGAAGGGTCTACTCTTCCCCCACCTGGGGTCTTGGAACCAGAAGGCTGTGCTACAGACTGCTTAACATTCCCCTCAATGATCGCACTAGCCTCCATCCTCCGAGCCATATCCACAATGGCATGGAAGCTCTCCCTCTCTGCTGACTGAATCAAGGAGGAATACCTGGAATGGAGCCTCATGATATACCTCCTTGACTTCTTCGGATCTGTATCCAGATTCTGCCCAGCAAACGGCAACATCTCCAAGAATCTGTCTGTATACTCTTCCACACTCATCTCATCCGTTTGCCTCAGCTGCTCGAACTCAATCATCTTCAATTCCCTGGAACTGTCAGGGAAAGCCCATCCTGCAAACTCATTGGCAAACTCCTCCCAGGATAGACTATCCAACCTCGGGTTCACATAGTTCTTAAACCACTCTCGGGCCTTCTTGCATTTCAATGTGAACCCAGCCATCTAAATGGCTCTATTATCATCCGCCCCTATCTCATCTGTAATTGTTTTGACCCTCTCAAGATACACAAACGGGCCATCATCGGTTTCATCCTGGGGAGCACCCAGCTTCATATAATCGGTCATTTTGACCTTGCTCCCCCCAGATGAGCTAGGCTTGGGGTCTTGGGTCATTGGGACAGTAGGTGCTGTGGGTGGTGGAGGAGGTGCAGCATCCCCTGGGGTAGGGTTTGCTGTACCTGGATAGAAAGATGGGGGTGGGTACATAGGGTACTGTGGATACTGTAGGTAGAATGGTGGGTAGGGCATCTGAGAGTGATAGGGGTTAAAACTGGGGTACTCCGATGTGCCTCCCATTGAGTACCCGGGATTATGTGAAAAAGGTGGGTAGTAAGGTGGCTGAATAAATCCCGAGGCCTGAGTGCCTCCTTGGGACTCTCCCACATCCTCTTCCGACATACTCACTCCAAGACTGTCGTCCCTCCTCTGATCTACATCCATACTATCCCCCACATCCTCTGACATGCCTCCTTGAACTGTTCCCCTTACTGATCTGCTTCTACCCAGATCCAAAGACCTTCTAGGGTCTCTTACTGCTCTGTCTCTGCTGGACCTGCTTGACATTGCCCTAGGCAATGCTGGAGGACGGGCATCAGGGCCCTCGTCCTGAGGTGGTACTCCAGTCAATCGTGCAGATCAACGAGTTCCTCTCATCCTGTTTCTGAAAAACAGCACACATCACTTTGAACATTAGCATCAAATGGTTTATGTGCAAACACATGAACCCGCATCACATACATAGCATATCATTAATGCACATGCATAAAATCATGGCATTTCACATCATCATACAAGACAGGACTCAACATCCTATCCTAGTGGACATCATCTTCCTATTGTGCTCGACCTTCTATAACATCTATGAGCCCGACACTCTAGGTCCGACCATATGAACCTAGGGCTCTGATACCAATCTGTAACGACCCGAAAATTGGACTGCTACCGGTGCTAGGATCCAGATCGGCTTAAGGCCGCTGGGAACCGTAGCAAGCCTAACATACATCCTGTGAACCTGTTTAATCCCATACATGATCAACAACATAAATAAAAATTTAAAACTTTTGCTTTCATTCATACACCAAACTCAACCTGTGCATGCACTATACATAACATAATCATAAGCATTGACCCCTCTGTGGGATCTCATCAGTACCCCAATGGGTGACATAACATGCATTGAGTTGGTTTAAATAAACATCATAAAACCTCTAAGATCATGTATTAAAAGGGATAACAACATTCTATGGTCAAGCACACCTCTAACATCCATAACATCATTACATATCTATACTGTACTTTTACATTACATCATATTCATTTATCATGTCCACACTAGCTATTACATGACCAAGACTTCATTACTCTTGCTGACCTCCTGGTCTACCCTGTACCTGCGAACCTGGGGGTTAAGGGAGAGGGGTGAGCTACAAGAGCCCAGTGAGCAGAATAATAAAACATTTAAAACATATGATAACATGAAATGCATCACATCACAGCTAATCACATCAAGGATGAATTTGTCACCAATAGTCCTCTACATGGTCCAACTGTGCCAGGGGCGTAGAATGGGCCTCACTAGTCTTTCTCTTACATAACATAACATAACATAACAGTCTAACTGTGCCAGGGGCGTAGAATGGGCCTTACTGGTCTTTCTCTTACATGGTGCCAGGGGTGTAGAATGGGCCTCACTGGTCTTTCGTACCGTATCATCATCATATCGTATCATACGAGGACTAAAGGATCATCCAACATTCATCCACATCATCAACATATTATGCAATGCAACATATTCGTGAATTCTAATGCAAACAACCTAGAATATCACATGGCATTCATGATGCGTGATTCATGCTAAAACTGACTTATTTACTTTAAAACATAGAGAGTTATTCCACTCACCTTTAGCTAGCTCTGGCAGACACAGAAGCAGCTGAATTCACTGCTGGAGTCCTCAGTTCCTCGAGTCCGAACCTACACAGGTGGACTCAAATGAGGGACCAAATATACATGAACATAACTACAAACTACTCCCCAAAAACCCCCTAGAACATCATGAAACAATCACATGAATCATGCAAAGGAAGGCTGAACAGGGCACTTTCGGCGGCAGGTTCGGCGGCCGAAAGTCCCTCCAGAGCCGAAAGTCAGGCAGGTTCGGCAACACCTTCGGCGGCCGAAACTCCCAGACAGAGACGAAACTCATGCATGTTTGGCGGCACTTTCGGCGGCCGAAACTGCCCTCCAGAGACGAAAGTCCTCTTTCAGGGGTAGGCTTCGGCAGCCGAAGGCTGCCTCCACAAGCGGGTTCGGCGGCCGAAAGTTCCTTCGGCGGCCGAATGTAACGACCCGAAAATTGGACCGCTACCGGCGCTAGGATCCGGGTCGACTTAAGGCCGCCGGGACCCGTAGCAAGCCTAACATACATCCTGTGAACCTGCTTAATCCCATACATGATCAACATGTATAAAAATTAAAACTTTTCTTTCATTCATTTTCTCATACACCAAACTCAACCTGTGCATGCACTGAACATAGCTATAATCATAAACGTAATCCCTCTGTGGGATCTCATCAATGCCCCCAATGGGTGGCATAACATGTGTTGAGTTGGCTAAACATAGTCATCAATAAACATTTAGATCATGTATCAAAAGGGATTACAATATCCATAGGGTCAAGCACAACTTCTAAACCTCAATCTCATAATCAACATATACATGACATAACTAATCATAACTTTTACATCATCTTACAATTCATCATGTCCACTTTCTAACTATTACAATTACAAGACTTTACTCTTCTTGACTTCTCTGTCTAGCCCGTGCCTGCAATCCTGGGGGATTAGGGAAAAGGGGTGAGCTACTAGAGCCCAGTGAGCAGAATAATAAAACATTTAATATATATTAACATGAAATGCATCACATCACAACTAATCACATCAAGGATGAATTTGTCACCTATAGTCCTCTACATGTTCCAACTGTGCCAGGGGCGTAGAATGGGCCTCACTGGTCTTTCTCTTACATAATCATAACATAGCATGACATAACATTCCATAATGCCAGGGGCGTAGAATGGGCCTCACTGGTCTTTCGTACCGTATCATCATCATATCATAACATACGAGGACTAAAGGATCATTCAACATTCATCCACATCATCAACATATTATGCAATGCAACATATTCGTGATTTCTAATGCAAACAACCTAAAATATCTCATGGCATTCATGATGCGTGAATCATGCTAAAACGGGTTTATTATTTAAAAGCATAAGAGTTATTCTACTCACCTCTAGCTGAAGCTCTACTGACTCAGAAGCAGCTGAACTCACTGCTCGGGTCCTCAGTTCCTCGGGTCCGAACCTACACAGGTGGACTCAAATGAGGGACCAACCAAACATGAACATAACTCTAAACTACTCCCCAAAAACCCCCTAGAACATCATGAAACAATCATAGCAGAACATGTAAAGGAAGGCTGGACAGGGCACTTTCGGCGACAAGTTCGGCGGCCGAAAGTCCCTCCAGAGCCGAAAGTCAGGTAGGTTCGACGGCACCTTCGGCGGCCGAAATTCCCAGACAGAGGCGAAACTCATGCATGTTCGGCGGCACTTTCGGCGGCTGAAACTCCCAGACAGAGACGAAAGTCTCCTTTCGGGGGCAAGCTTCGGCAGCCGAAGGCTGCCTCCACAAGAGGGTTCGGCGGCCGAAAGTCCCTTCGGCTGCCGAACCTGGTTTCTCCCAAAGGGCAAAAACTAGGTTCAAACATGCGCAAATGCCTCCAAACTCAAACCAACATGCATTTAGCTCAACCAAAACATGCCTACAAGCTCCTAGAGGTCTCAAACTACCTTAAACCCCAACTACAACACATCAAGCAACACAAATCCAACATACATTGCTCAAGACATAACATAAACTCAAAAACCTAACTATAAGCTAAACATGCATTCTACCCCAAAGATCTTCATAAAACTAACTTTAAACATGCAATGAGCTTAAGATCGGCTCTTACCTCTTGAAGATCGAGAGAGAGACGACCTAAAACTCGGAGGTGGGAGAGAGTGGGTTCTTGAACCTCTAAGCTCCAAAACTTTGCTCAAAAGCTCAAATCTTCAAAACAAAGTTAAAACTGGTGAAAATCTTGAAAGATCTAGAGGAAAAACACCAAAGATTGGTGAGGGACGGCGGAGAGCTCACCTTGGCCGAAAATGGGGAAAAGCTCGCCCATTTTCGGCTAAGGGACCCTTTTATAGTGGCTGGTCAGGCCACGTTCGGGGGCCGAACGTGCCTCCGCATGCATGCCATGTTCGGCGGCCGAACTTGAGGTTCGGCGGCTGAACCTGGACTTCCCTCACTTATGCCTTCGGGGGCCTAAAGCACGCCCGAAATGCATGCATGTTCGGCGGCCGAACCTGAGTTTTCCTCCAAGGGTATTTTTTATTCAAAAACTCATTTCCTCTTTACTTAAAATCATCAAAAACACTAAAACATTTCATGAAAACATGGTTTTACCCTTCTAGAGGTCTCCGACATCCGAGATTCCACCGGACGGTAGGAATTCCGATACCGGAGTCTAGCTGGGTATTACACCGAACCTGAGTTTCTCCAAAGTGGCAGAAACTCAGCTCCAACATGCACAAACGCCTCCCAAACCTTTCAACATGCATAAACCTATTCTACAACACTCCCAATCATACAAAACCAAACATACAAGCTTCTAGGGGCTTCAAACCATCAAAACCCCAACTACAACACATCAAACAACTCACATTGTTCATAAACATACATAAACCCATAAACCTAACAATAACCTAAACATGCATTTCTACCCCATAGATCTACTTAAAACTTACTTAAAACATGCAATGAGCTCAAGATCGGCTCTTACCTCTTGAAGATTGAGAGAAAGACGACCTAAACTTGGAAACCAAAGGAAAAGAGCTCATGTGCCTTCCAAGCTTCAAAACTTGCTCAAAAGCTCAAAATCTTCAAAACAAAGTGAAAACTCATGAAAATCTTGAAATATCTGAAGGAAGAAACTCAAAATCGGTGAGGGACGGCGGAGAGCTCACCTTGGCCAAAAATGGGGAGAAAACTCGCCCATTTCGGCTAAGGAACCCATTTATAGGTGGCTGGCCAGGCCACATTCGGGAGTCGAACGTGCCTCCGCATGCATGCCATGTTCGGCGGCCGAACTTGAGGTTCGGCGGCCGAACCTGGACTTCCCTCACTTATGCTTTCGGGAGCCTAAAGCACTCCCAAAGTGCATGCATGTTCGGCGGCCGAACTTGGAATTCGGCGGCCGAACCTGGGTCTTCCTCCAAGGCTATTTTCATTCAAAACTTAACTTCCTTTTTTTTTACTTAAAATCATAAAATATATTAAAATATTTTATAAAAACATGGTTTTACCCTTCTAGAGGTTTCCGACATCCGAGATCCCATCGGACGGTAGGGATTCCGATACCGGAGTCTAGCCGGGCGGTATAGCTCTGTATATGTGAGATGTGGTAAGCTGCACAAAGGGCTTTGTCGGTTTGAGACTATAGCTTGTTATAGATGTGGACAAGAGGGACACATAGCACGTGAATGTCCTAATGCAGCTAGGATGACACAGTCCCAATAGACAGCTTCTGGCAACGTGGCTTAGCCAGCAGCTTTAGCCACATCACAGGGCAGAAGGCGAGGTAGAATGAGAGGGATAGCCTCTTCTTCAGCAGGTTCCCAAGGGGAAGGTCCTTCAGCCCCAGCACAGATCTTAACCATGACATAGCAGGAAGCCAACACATCAAACACAGTGGTGTCAAGTAAACTCACTATTGGGTGTTCTGATGTGTATGCTCTTATGGACCCTATTGCCTCTCATTCTTTTATTTTGCCGAGAGCCGTAGACAGTTTGGATTTGATAGCTTCTAGGCTAGAGTGTCCTCTTTGGGTCAGTGGGCCCAAGTGTGATCCATCTGTGACAGATTTAGTCTTTCGGTTCAGTCTAGTTATAGTTGAGGATAAGTGCCTTCCAACCGACCTTGTGGTTCTAGATCTGACTGATTTTGATGTCATTCTAAGGATGGATTGACTCTCTACTCATGGTGCTAACTTGGACTATAGAGACAAAGTAGTTAGATTCAGAAAATAAGATGGATCGAAGGTTGTCTTTCGAGGAGACAAGTCAGTTATGCCTAGAGATTTGATATCTGCCCTACAGGCTCATAGGTTGCTTAGGAGGGGTTGTCAGGGATTTTTTGCTCATGTCAAAAAGTCTAATAGTCAAGATAGGGAACCGGCTTCAGTGCCTGTGGTCAGAGAGTTTCTCGACATTTTTCCAGACGAGCTACTAGGTTTACCACCTGCTAGGGAAATAGAGTTTGAAATTGAAGTGATGCCAGGAACCAGACCCATTTCTATTCCTCCCTACAGGATGGCACCTGCCGAGTTGAAAGAGCTAAACCTACAGGATGGCACCTCGACTAAGTCAAGGGCAACTAGCCCGAGGAGTTACCTCATATACTATGAGTATACATGACTACTCCTAGAACAACTATAGGAGAAATGCCATTTTCCCTTGTATATAGGATCAAGGTAGTCATCTCCGTGGAAAGCCAAGTAAACAGCTTCAAGACATAACACCCTGAGATTTCAGGAGATCCTGAAGAGATGCAATTCAATTTGGACCAAGCCGAATTCCTACAAGAAAATACTACAATTAGAATAGCGGTTTGCAAAAATAAAATATCTAGAATGTTCAATAGCAAGGTCAAGCCATAGGCCTTTAATGTGGGTGGCCTAGTTCTTAAAAGAACAGATGTAACAAGTGGAAACGTTGAGCCTAGTAAGTTAGATGAGAACTAAAAAGTACCATTGAGGGTCTCAAAGGTTATTCATCCAGGGTCACATAAGTTGACCAAGCTAGATGGATAATTCATTCCCCGTACATGAAATATTTGTAATATGAGAAAGTTTTATTAATAACAAATTAACGAGATATTTCTTTCACATGTTGTGTTCTTCAGTGATAAGGAACGATAAAATTTCCTTTCTCAAAAAATTACAAAGAGATATAAGGAACTTGAGCAAGTCTAATGTAATAGATATACACAATTTGCATTTTCATTACAAAAGATTACAAAGAGATAAAAGGAACTTGATCAAGTCTCTATTACATCAGAATTTTTTAAAAATCTATTACTAGAGACCCAATTGGCAAGGATCTGCTTAGCCTCTCACTTGGTCTCATCCTCTAGAAAGATGTCGTCTGTCCAGAAAAAGTCATATAAAAAATCGTTCCTCCAACTGCCTTCCTGGCCTAGCCCTCAGAGTCAATCTTGCACAATCCAACACCTTCTCTTGAGGTCGTAACACTAAAAGACCGTTATAGTCAGGCTAGTTACAGCCCTCAAAGCTAAGAAGTATGCTTGCACCTTCATAAAGACTCGCATTCAGTTGGTCTTCGTAAACCGTAATAATATCCTCCACATAGATCTGATTATTTTCAGAAAAAGAAAAGAAAATATTCCCATTCATGTCTCCTACAGACGATAGTTGCAAACACAAAGAAGAGAAATGAGGGTACTTATACAGTGGCATAGACAACAAAATTTTTAATATGGCTCAAAAAATGAGGCCACAATCATGACCAAGAGAAGACAAAATGACACAAACAATAAAAGCCAATTAAATTGTACCACATAACCAAAAAGACAAACCATCACCTTCGAATATGAATAATTGAAGACCAGCGGGAGACCTTTGATACTACATAACAATCGCCCAAAGTAAGCCGTGAGCTGTAACTATAAGATAGATCCACGTGGGAAGAATCTGATAAATAAAAAATGCAGTCCGGCCAGGAAGATTCGGATGCCATAATACCCGGTGCATCATCAAGAATCGTCTTTTCCCTCAATAGAACAAGTTTTGGTACAAAGTTACCATTAATAGACATAATCTAGCGTATTCCCATTACACCTATAATCACGGAATTGCCAACTTATTAGCCGGCAATATCCTTTATTAAGCAGCCGGTCACATCACCGCCGGATAATTGAAAAATACTATATTTATTCCCACCTTCTTATAGTATAAAAGAAAAAAAATTATAGAGATAAAGGTATACTATTCTTGAACACTACTCAAATTCTAAGCCATTTAGTGTATTATCTCTATTTTTCAATATACTAATTTGAGCGTCGGAGTAACTATCATGACATCCACCACTAGATCACTTTTTTTTCTTGCAAGCTAATATAGTTCCATTTCGACTACGGAATTAATCTAATATCTACAATATCAATATTTATTTTTAATAAATATAAAAATACAATTAAATCTATTTTTTTAAAGAAACTAAATTTTATAAAAGTAAAAAATTTATAATATAAAGAAATAATGATATATATATACTCTATAAATTTCTATACCTAAATTAACATAATAATTTAATTGTTTATGCTATTAAAAACATGTTCCTAAATATATGTGACAAAATAATATTTGACGAATTATTAAATTTAATTTTATTATATAATTAATTATTCATCTTTTCATAATAAAGTAATTTTATCAGTCTGAGTCGGTGCTACATATTTTAAGAGATTGCAACTTTATTAAGAGTTGCTGGCTTAATTTATTACCTGCTAGTGAAGTCCAAACCTTTTTTTGGCTTCGTTGATATCCGCGAATGGTTGTCTTGGTGTCTTAAAAGCTCTTTTTGTATTGGTAAGCTTCCCTGGCATGTGGTTTTTATGGTTACAGTTTGGTGGGCATGGAAATTTCGCAATGAACGGTCCTTCAATCTTGGGGTCCAAAGATCAGTTCCTCGCCCACTAATCTTGGGCAAGTCTAAGGAAATATATCAAGCCTGGAATGGTTATTTTCCTTCTTCTATTCAACGTCAATGTTGAGTGATTAGAGTGGCCTGGACATCAGCAGCTATGGGGTGGATTACAATCAACACAGATGGTAGTGTGCGTCAAAATTCAGGAGCTGCAACCTGTGCGGGTTCTTTTCGAGACAGTTATAGTAAATGGCTACTTGGTTTTCGTTGTGTGTTAGGAGTTTGTGGTGTGGTTGAGGCAGAATTATGGGCCATATATCATGCTTTGAATGTGGCTTGGAGTAGGGGATGGCGGAAAATTATTATCCAAACTGATTCTCAAGTTGCTGTTCAGCTTCTTCAAGGTCAAGGCAGTGGTGTTTATAGACTGCAGTCTTTAGTTATTAATTGTAGAGCTCTTATTCGGCGGGAATGGGAGGTTAAGGTCGTGAAAATATATAGGGAAGCTAATATGGTAGCGGATTATCTTGCAAATAGTGCGCATGGTGGAGTTTTTGATATGAGTCTTATTGATTTGCCTTCATCTAGTATTAAGCTCCTCTTGGATGCTAACTGTATGAATGTTTTTCATGATCGTATAATAAATTAAAAAATTCTATCACTCCTTAAAAAAAAGTAATTTTTCAATTAATATAATTATAACAAATGGCAAAATTATGAAGAATTATTACATTTAATTTTATTATATAACCAATTATTCATCTTTTCAAAGTAAATTTTCAATTAATACAATTGTAACAAATGGCAAAATTATGAATTTATAAATTTAAGAGATATAAATATGTTTATTTACTTTTTATTAATTTTAATAAATCACTAATATGAGTTACATTTAAAATTTTTTAATTTAATTCATATTAATACAAGTTCTTCAATTTTTTTTAAAAAAAGTTTTTTTTTCTGTTAAAAAATATTAATAATGAAGTTAATATTTTATATTTTAGTATTATAAAATTATTTAATAATGAAATTAATTATTTTTATTTTATTTTATTTTTATCATTTTAATTATAATATTCAATTTCTTAATATTAAATATAAAATTAATGTTTTATTATAAAAATTAAAAATTATTGTTTTAATATATTTTTTAAAGCAAATTTACTTCTAAATAGGAAAAAATGATTAAATTAAATTGAAAACTTAATTTTTAATACACCTCAAAATTTAGAGGTAAGGATGAGTTAAAAAAAGAAAAAAAAGGATAATCGAGGTCACCAAAGCCGGCCCAACAGTGGAAACTGTGTATGTAGAATGAAATTTTGGAGTTTCAGTGGATCGTGAGGAGACAACGGCTAACGGACAGACGAAAACACCGTGCACAGTAGGTTCTAAAAGAAAGGCACAAAGTCATAACGTCTATCTAATCTGGTATTTTTGGGATTATTATTATAATTATTATTTTTATTAAAATGTTACTTTCAATTTTGAAAGACAAAAGACTCCAAAATTTGAAAGTTTGAAATTCTAATTACGCTAATACTAAAGAGGAAGAAAAGAGAGAAACTCCTCTTTGGAAAGCAAGCGAATGCTCGCAGCCGGAGCCTGGATTGTCTTTTTTGTTAACATTAATACAGAAAAAAATCGAAGTGTATTGGTTGTTTTCGGTGTTTGGATCTAACTTTGGTATTACTTATAAAAATTTTCCACCCACGGGTGTCTCTCCGTCTTCATTACGGAAATGATTATGAATCTTGTGTGTGATGGTCGTCATGCACATAATTGATTGCTCAACTCCTTCTTCCCCTGCAGACAAGAATAAGAATTCATGTCGATCGCCACACGCACTTGCTCGTAACCGTAGCCGTAGATGGCGTCACAGTCGTACCGGCACTGCTGCCGTTGTGGTGGCGGCACTGCTCGTTTCAACCACCGCCTGGCTCTCTCTTGTATTCTCCGGCACCACCGTCCGTTGCTGGCACCGTTTAAGGAAGTGGGAAGGCAGCCCCCGCACACTTTCCGGGAAGAGGCTACCTTCAATCACTGATTCGTTTGATCACCGCTTACCTATTGTGACACCGACCGCTCAGGTCTTTTCTCGTCCTCATTTATTCCAATCGGGCCGCAATCGCAGTCTTTCTGAGGAGAAGCATAGGGGAAATGACTTGTCACTCAAGCACATAATGTTTGGCATAGCGGGATCCTCGCAGCTATGGAATCGGCGCAAGGAGTTCGTGAGGCTGTGGTGGCGACCAAATGACATGAGGGGCTACGTCTGGCTAGAAGAGCCCGTGGCTAAACAGGATTGGGACGATTCCTTACCCTCAATCATGATTTCTGAGGACACTTCCCGCTTCCGATACACAAATCCTACCGGTCATCCTTCGGGACTCCGGATCTCCCGTATTATCTCCGAGAGTTTTCGCCTGGTATCGCCCGATGTCAGGTGGTTCGTTTTGGGCGACGACGACACCATTTTCAATGCGGACAATTTGGTTGCTGTTCTCAGCAAGTATGACTCCTCTGAGATGATCTACATCGGTGCTCCTTCCGAAAGCCATTCTGCCAACACCTATTTCAGTCACTCTATGGCCTATGGTGGTGGGGGAATTGCCATAAGTTATCCACTGGCTGAGGCTCTTTCAAACATTTTGGATGACTGTCTCGAGAGATATCATATACTCTATGGAAGTGATGATCGGCTACACGCCTGCATTTCTGAGCTTGGAATTCCTTTGTCCAGAGAACAAGGGTTCCACCAGGTCTGTTATCTGATTCCTCATATCAATAATTGTTGATTGATTTATACCTTCTACACTTCTAATGGTTGGTTTCCACCGCCTTTCTAGTGATTTATTAACTGTAAATAGTATGCTGTTTTGCTCATTCATGGCTAAACTTAACATATAGAGAATTTCTTTTTTTTGGGAAATAAAATAGAAAAAGAGATATTCTCTCTGGCATTGCGGAATTTTTTTTAACCCTTGATTGGTTTCTTCTGGCAGTGGGATATTAGAGGCAATGCTCATGGTCTTCTATCCTCACATCCGATTGCACCCTTTGTATCCATTCATCATGTTGAAGCCGTCGATCCATTTTACCCTGGCATGAGCTCTTTGGATAGCTTGAAGCTCTTCACCAGAGCCATGCATGCTGACCCCTTGAGCTTTTTGCAGCGATCAATCTGTTATGACCATGAATACCACCTAACTTTTTCTGTCTCACTTGGTTATGTTATTCAAGTGTTTCCAAACACTGTGCTTCCTCGTATACTTGAGCGCTCAGAAAGCACCTACTCTGCTTGGAATGGGATTAGCTTACGGAATGAATTTGATTTAGATACTAGGGATCCTCACAGATCTATTTGTAAAAGGCCCGTACTCTTTTTCTTGAAAGATATAGCAAGAGAAGGCAACAACACCCTTGGTTCTTATACAAGGGCCAGAATGAAAGATGATTTGAAAAGGAAAGTTTTCTGCTTTCCACGCTCTCCTCCTCTGCCTTATGTGGAGAATATTCAGGTGTTGGGGTATCCTACGGCAAAGAATTGGCATTTGGTGAGTTCCCTTCATTTTTTTTTCTCTAGTACCATAAAATGCTCCTATCTACTGACTTTACCAACGTGTATTTCTGATTGTACTTCATTTTGAGAACTTTATTTTTGAGTTAAATGCTGTTTGAAATATATTTGAACAGGTACCACGCCGTCTTTGTTGCAAACTGAATCGATCAAGTGATGAACTGCTAACAATCTCAGTTGGGCAGTGTGGAATGGAATCTTTGGGTTCTTTTATTGATTCTATCTGAATGCGGATGGCTGGTGGCTCTCATTTTACTTTCTATTATTATCCCGAAGATTAATATGCAGTTGAAGAGGGGTCTTCACATTCTTCTCTAAATTATTTGGCATCATTGATTTGACTTCTTGCAGTGGCTGTTATCAACTGACATCTGGCATTTTGAAAATCATTCTAACAGATTGCAGATATGGTAGTGCTTTATTCTATACAGTTGAGTTAGGATGAGCTTGCAAACCTTCACCACATGGACTGCATTCTTTGCCTTCTTTTTTGTTTGAAGGTAAATAATTATAGACTGACATCTAATTTTGGGAATTGCTAGTGAGATGAGTGGAATTTCTATTTTTAGTTTACATGTGAATTGCAAAAATTCATTTTTCTTTGCTCTTTTTTTGCCAAAATTTTTCATTGCTCTTGGTATATATTGTTATTGCATCTTTGTATTGACTATTTTTTTTTGTAACTTCAGCTCTGTGAAATGCTTCTGTTTAAGCTGACAGACCTTGTTGTGCCATTAACCCAACTTAGTATGAATCCACCTACTATTATTTTTAAGCTTTATATGGGATTTTCAGTAGGTTGAGGAATCTTCTTTGTTCTTACTATTACTTTATTGGCAGAAAACTTGAATGATTGATGAAATTTGTTAATGGCTCAGGTTTAGATTAGGATTAGTGTTTGTATATCATTTAGGTTTTGATTTGACTGGCATTTTATCAGTTGGTGAAATTGAACCAAGAGGCTGCTGGAGAGGAGGAAGTGAAATGTGAATAAGTTCCCAAGTATGAAGAAAAAATGGAGAGTGGAGATAGAAATAAATCATACAACTGGCAAGCATGCAATCTGTAAAAAGTTCTTTTATAACAAAATGATTTAAATAATTAAAAATTTAATTAGAAAAACTACACTGTGACTTTTACAGTTTATAGCAAATCAGGCAGCGCATTTGGAAAACTGGGAAATGATGAAAATTAAAGAGCTAAATATTTTAACATTGATAAAATTAAAAGCTGAAATTTTAATTTAATCAGCAAGTTCTGAAACAAAATTTGAACAAAAATGTGTGAATTTAGCAAATAGATGGTAATTGAAATAAGAATGGTTATAGGCAGTGGTAAAAGCATTAATCACAGTTGTACTTAAGGCAATAGATGTTTTGTGGGTGAAGGTGGCGGCAGTGGTGCCATTGTTTGTGGTGTTGGTGATGGTGGGTGGGAGCAATGGTGGTTATATTAAGGAATTATTGTAGTGGTAGGTGAAAAGTGGGTGATAATAGTAGTGGCAGTGAGCGCTATGGTGATGGCTGTGGCAATAATGGCAATGGTGGTAGGAACAATGACTCTAATGGAAGTGATAAGGAATGCAAGTTTGTTATGAAGCAGGATTCCCCATTCTAGAAAAGAGTTGGAAATTAGGGAGAAAAAGAGAAAGAAAGTGTAGAGGAAGAGCAGAAGAAAAACCAGAGAGAAAATTAACTTTGATGAGAGAGAATAGAGAGAATTGGAAAGGGAAAATGATTATACTCTTGATATTTCTTGGATGATCCTTTCCAGCTCACAGGTTGTTATTTGTGTGCTGTTGACTGACATAAATAACTATTCCCGCCTCTTAACCTACTCTTCCACTTCTCTAATTAATTCTCAGCTACAACTTATTTTACCTTCTTCCCCATACAATTACAGTCCCTTCTCTCTATCAGTCATGACGTTCCCCACTTCTACAATCACTCTTGTCGTCTAACAGAGCTAAATGACGAAAAATGATACATATAGTTGATCCAAAGTCCTAACTGGTTTGGGATTAAGTTTTATTTGTTGTTATATTAAAATCTGATAAAGGGCTTATTTTTTTCTATCCAGTGCATAGAAATGCACTCAAATTAAAAGTTATTAAAAAATTAACAAAAGAAGTAGGAGAAGAAGTTAGAAGTCCTTTCTTCTTCCTCTTCTTCTTATTCTTCTCTTGATAAAGTTAATATAAGAGAGAGACAAAAAGGAGGAAAGGAAAGTGAAAGAGAACGCTAAAGAAATTCGGTATTGAAAATCTGTTTTGAGCTTTATTGGTCTTGATGCCCTTTATTTTCAGTTAGCTACTAACCCTTTGTCTGGAATCTAGATATTTCCAAGATTCAATTTAATTGATTTATTGTTTGCCAATTCTCATGTTTGGAAACATAAATGGAAGAATTCAATCCTTTTTTCTTAACAAATAATTCATTTTAAAGGGACATAAATGAGGCAAGAAAAAAGTGTGATTTTGTGAGAGCTAAATTCTTTTTTTTTTTCTTCCACATGATTGATTTCCAACGAAGCCTAAATGATGTTTGCTCAATTAGAACGGGAGCTGAACATCTAAGCACGCAGCCTAACTTTATGCCATCCTTTTAGTTGGTTCCGTTGGTCTCAACATCTCATTGTTTTATACGAGTTCATCATTGCATAACTTGATTTGTATATTGTCTTTGTTACTGTGTCCTTGACATCTCATCCATGCATATTCTATTGTCTATTTAACAGCACAATCGAAGCACATCATGCCCATTCTAGTCTCATTCTATGGGTGTGTTTTGTTAGCTTCTCAACATTTGTTCTGTATAGCATATGAAAACAGTGTATGTTTTGCACGTGCGAGTTCTTAGCTGTGGATCTCCCATAAAACTACATGAGGTCCTATAGCATCTCAGTTTAATCTTAAAGAGTTGTCTATGTGGTGTTCCACCTTCATGATTGACGATTGGTTTACCCAGATTAACTATCGTTTGGTATCAAAAAATTTTACAAGAATTCAATTTAATTTAATTTAATTCATTTCTATCAATTTTATTGTTGGAAATGGAGGAATTCATTTCCTTTTTTAACTTACAAAATTTTCATTTTCAAATGAAATGAAATTATGCATGATTTTACCAGAATGTATTTGAATTTTTTCTTGCAAAATGAATCATATGCCAAACTTAGAGTAAAAGACTGAAAAGTAAGAAGGAAAAGTGAAAACATATAGACACTTTGGAAATTGCATATATGGGTATATTGATATAAAACAAACTTGTATGTATCAGATAAATTCCAATAAAAGGTTACTTCTTTAGATTACAGGCATGCATGCTCACATTTGCATACATATGGAAAAATAAAAAAGAAAAAAGGACGTGCATTCATATTGCTATAGGAATTAATTGAGAATACTGACATGTGCCAAAACCATAGTAAGACTAGAAGCAAGATGAGTAGCAGGGGACAGAACCAAATTGCTGCGCCTGCCAGGCAAAGTTCAAATGTATATCTTATAGATGAAACGAGGAAATCAAGCATCTTTGAGAAGCAGTAGAGAATTTGAGGGCCTTAATTTCGTAGGATAGGCAAATTGATTTAAACTTGTAGACTCTGTCTCTCTAAAAGCATAGGAGACAGCATAGGAGACGGTCATCTGACTTCGTTGTTGAAGTGACAGCTCATTGTTGGTGCTGATCAAGGATCGCCTTATTCAGTTGCATTGCTGACAGGTAAGTTTCTGGATTGGCGAACGTGCAATCTTCCAGCGGCATTGACCAGATATCCAATGCAATATATTCAAATTTTTTATCATATCTTTCTGAATCTTGTGATTTTCCTGTTCTATCTGGAAAATCAAAATCTCCTCTTGTATGTATGTGTATATGCATATATATCATTCCTATCCTTTCCTGTTGCTGAAGATTTTGCAACAAGTTGAAACAGGAGCTCAACTATTAGCATAGAGATGTATAGCCTGAAATCTATGGATACGAAAAAAACTAAATGTATGGATTCAAAAAGTAGAATATCTATAGCAGAAAGTCAATAGTATTAAATCTTTTAATCCTATGTTTTGACAGTTGATTTAGGGATGCGTATAATTTGGTTATCAAAATAATTGATCCAATCAAATCAAATTATTAAGTATGATTCAGTTTTACTGATGAAACTTGATTTAGTCTGATTTTAGGTTCTTGGAATAGATTTAATTAATTTTATTTGATTTTTTAAAGATATTTTATTAAATAAATTCAAACTTTAGCTACTTGTTAAACTGCATGTAATAGCCTTGATTGTTTTGGGTTCAATTATTATGCAACGCTGCAAGATGTCCATATTTGGAAAAGAAAAATAATAATTTGTTTTCCCCATAACAATAACACTACTAAATTTTGTGATAATTTCAACAGTCAAGTCATCTCAAGAACCCTAGCCTTCTCAATCATCATCTGTCTCTCTCCTCCTTTTAGAGACCTATCTTCCTCAGGAAAAAAAAAAAAAACTGCCACCTCATGAACTTCCTCTTCCTCAGCTACCATAGCCTTCTTCTTCCCCACTAGAATCCTGAAAGACACGTTATGCAGCTCCTCTCTTGTTCCAGTCTCCCCTTTTTTATAACTACACTCCAATTGAAGCTCCATACGTATCGCATAAGCACAAACTCAACTTCAGTAGTGTTTCTTTCTCCATTATCCTTTGTTTGAGGGGAGGTTTTCTTAGTATGAAACTTTTTCAAGGTTTAGAAATTTTGAATTTGTATTTGGGAGGGAATGAAGTTTTTTGAAATAAGATTTTTAAAAATTCTTAAGATTCTTCAATTTCAACAGGCTGATTTGATGGTTAAGAAAATTCTCTTAAAAACTTTCAAATATTTTAAAAATCAACATATTAAAATTTTATTTGTTTACTGAAAAATAACTTGAAAAATATTTTATATAAAATAATATTAAATTAAATATTTTATTTTTTTAAATTAAATTTAGTTGGACAAGTATTTATATTTCTGATGATTTGATTCCATATTTTAAATAATTTAATTGCGAAATTAAATTGACTGTTTACACACTTATAGATAAGGTGATTATGGAGGATGGGTTACCAAACGCGGTATAATATAATTAGGCAAAAGATTGGAATAATGGAGTGGAGGTGTTCCAAATAGAGATAAATCAAGTGGATGGAAATGGGAAGCAAGCAAAGCAAGAGGCATGTGGGTGAGAGAGAGAGAGAGAGAAGGGTGTGGGTGGCAGTTGGGAGGGTTTCACAAAACCGGGAGAAACGCCACGCACGTTCTAACATCTCACAAAATGGGGCCCTTTTACAGCTATTCCAATCTGTTCCTGTCTCTCCTTTCCTCCCGACTCACTGCTCTCCTTTATCTCTCTCGCCACTCCCGTTGTCTATTTTCTTCTTATTATTATTTAATCTTCTTCCCTTTATTCAATTGTTTGTAGTTCATCTATCATCGCCTTTCACTTCCAAAGCCTAACTCTAATTGGCAACAAAAAATCTCACTACGGAGTCCTAAATTAGAAAATTCAAATAAATTAAGTGCAGTCAAGTTTAGTTGCTATTTTTTTTTTAAAAAAAACGAGTCCACATCAAATTTAATTTATTTTAAATTTAAGATCAATATTAATAAATTTAAATTTAATTTACTCAATAAATAAATTAAATTTTTATTGAGCTAATTTTTGAATGGTTCATAAACAATTCAGTGAATTTATAATCTTAAAAGAATTTTAATTTAACCTTGATTTATTTAACAAATTTTCTAAAAAAATATTTTTTGTAATTTTTAATGTTTGAGTCCCTTCAAAAATTTTATTAAAAAAAAACTAAGTCATTTCAAAGTATTTTTTTTAACAAATTTTATTTATTTATTTATTTTTTCGCAAATGCTTACAGTATATTTTTAAAACCTTTAACAGGACTAATCACTGAGAGGGAGTTTGATAAACTCGATCTCTGTCCCTAGACAATATCTAAGATATGCTTTAACCATTTGAACTGAATAATTGCCAATAACAAATCCCAAATAAAAATATTTTGAAAAATAAAAAAAATATATAACGTATTGTATATATAAAATCTCTACGTGAAATTTTTTTTTTTTTTATAATTTTCCATGCAAATTTTTTAAAGAAAATTATTTATTTTTCAATGTTTGATTATAATATTAATTTAAATTTATATAAAAATGATAATAAAATTTTTAAATTTTAGAAAATCACTTTTTTGAAAGAAAAAAAAGTTACTTTTATTGAAAATGGTTTACTATTCTCTTTTCTTAAAAAAATATTTTTACAAACCAATTTTTCTAATACTCCAAATATTAAGAAATATAAAACATTTCCTTATAATATATATAGAATCCTATTGATTTGCAAAAAAATAACTGTCATGGCTTCCAGGTGTTAATCATATGATTTACTTAAAATCAGCTACTGAACCATGCGCCACTCAGTTCTATCTGACGAACAGAATCAGCCTTCCACCAGTAGTGTAATGACTCGGGAACCGGACTATTGCCGGCGCTACGGTTCATATCGATTTAAGGTCGCCAGAGCCCATAGCAATCCTATTATACATCCTGCTACACCTAATAAAATTTCATACATGATCACACGAATTAACAAAAATATAAATATTTCATTAATCAAGTCTCAACCTGTGCATGTATAAAAACTGAAATCATAAAACTTATACTAGAGCTCTCATCAAATGTTCTATATGGTCAACATAACATGTCTCAAGCTCAGTTCAAACATACCTATACTTAAAACTTTTACATAAAATGATCATGAAAACAGGGATTACAAAGACAAACACTAGGGCAAATCTCAATTCTAATTCATAAAACAATATATGTCCACAACTATACTATTACAAAAGACTATACTCGCAACTCAGCCAATACTTTCGTATTAATCATAGCATACTCGAGGGCTAGTGGGTCATCCAACATCCATTCACATCAATAATAAATTATGCAATGCATCATATTCATGAATTCTAATGCAAACAACCTAATACATATACATGGTATTCATGATGTATGAGCATACTTAAAAGTTTTGATTTCTTTGAAATAATAGATCAATTCAGTTCTACTCACCTCTAGCTGACGCTTGCCTAATACTGAAGTAGTTATCTCACTGCAGGCCTCTACGGTCTCCCAAGTCCGATCCTACACAGATGGACTTAAATGAGGGACCAAACATAACTTTTATAATACTCAAAACAACCCCCCAAGAAACCCCTAAAACATACAAGAACATACATATAAATTAAGCAGAAAAAGGCTGGGCAAGGAACTTTCGGCGGTAAGTTCGGCGGCTGAAGGTCCCTCATAGATCCGAAGGTCAAAACCTTCGGGGACAAGTTCGGCGGCCTAAAACCTTTCACAGATCCGAAGGTCAATACCTTCGGGGGCAATTTAGGAGGCCAAAAGGATGTCTCCATAGGTAGGTTTGGCGGCCGAACCTTGCTTCGGTGACCGAACCTGAGTTCTTCAGTAAGGCAGAAATCAATTCTGCTCTAAGTATGCAGCCACCAAACTCTCCCAAATACATATGCAAAGGTCTAAAAACTACCGCACATATATAACACGCTTAAGGGGCCTCCAAAAACAGGTCTAAACTCAACATGCATCAATAGAACCCAAGAGAACAACAATCCAACATCAAAACTAGCTCAAACCATCCATTTTAAAAAGAATAACTTGCATGCATCCACAAATCCCTTAAGCACTTATAAAACTTGCTAGAACCTTCAAAACAGAAGAAAAGTGAAGATCAAACTTACCTCTTGAAGAATACTAAGGTGACATCAAGCTAAGGAAGGGTTTTAGAAATGGAGAGATGAGTTCTGAGGGTTCCAAGAGCTAGAATTCCGAAATACCACTTAATCTTCAAAACAAAAATAGAAATTCATGAATTCTTTAAGGGATTTGAAGAAATTCAACAAAAATGCCAAAAATGGTGCATGAATTCACCTCTGCCCGAAAATAGAGAAAGAATTCTCACATTTTCTGGCTGATGGCCTTTTATAGGTGGCTGAGAAAACCACGTGCGGCGGCCGAACTTGAAGGTTCGGCGGTCAAACCTGAAGGTTCCGCGGGCGAACATTGGGATTCCTCTAAAACTCTTTTCTCTTTTCTTTCTTTAACATGATTCCAAAAATTTTAAATTTATTTTATGAAAACCTTATTTTACCCTTCTAAAGATTCCAGCTTCGAGATTTTGAATTTCAATAGAGATTCTATCAAGAAGTGAGAATTTCGACACTGGAGTTTAGCCGGGTATTACAAGTAGCTTGACAAAGAATTGTCCAAAAGTAAACCAGTAGAAGCTAAACAAAAAAGAAGAAGGTTGTAAGGGAAAACAGAATTCAAAAAGATAGAAAAAGATGTGCTTTCTATTCATTTCAAAGAAAACCTTTACAATGGTGCTATATAAGAGAGTTGCTTTGACTCTATCCACTCACTAGTTATGTAACGACCCGAAAATCGGACCGCTACCGGCGCTAGGATCCGGGTCGACTTAAGGCCGCCGGGACCCGTAGCAAGCCTAACATAAAACCTGTAAACCTGTATAATCCCATACATGATCAACAACATGCATAAAAATTAAAACTTTTCTTCATACATACTGTCATCAACTAACTCAACCTGTACATACTCTGGACATACACATAGCATAGTCCCTCTGTGGGATCTCATCAAGCCTTAAAGGCAAAATAACCTGTGTTGAGTTAGTTTACATAAACATCATAACATAAGATCATGTATATAAAAAGGGATTAACAATATATTATGGTCAAGCACAACTCTATCCTCAATAACCTCATTACATACATACTGTAATCTTTTACATATCATCATAATACAATTGTCATGTCCACCATCTAACTATTACATACATATGACTTTTTCTTCTTGCCTTCTCTATCTATCCCGTACCTGCAAACCTGGGGGTTAGGGGAGAGGGGTGAGCTAGATGCCCAGTGAGTAGAACTGTAAAAGAAAATATTTAAAACATGCTATCATGAAATGCGTCACAGCACAAATAAATCACACCACGGATGGACTGATTCAAAAATCCCTCAACTCCATGCCCGGCCCTATTATGGGCACCACAGGACTTCGTATTGCCCGGCCCTATTATGGGCACCACAGGACTTCGTACTCGGAGTTATTGCCCGGCCCTATTATGGGCACCACAGGACTTCGTATTGCCCGGCCCTATTATGGGCACCACAGGACTTCGTATATAGAAGGCTAATGAATCATCCTAATGTCCATCCACTATCATCTATCACAACAATACAATGCGGCATAGTCGTGGATTCTAATGCAAACAACCTATAATATGATCATGATGCATGAAGCATGATAAAAGCATTTCATTTCTTAATTTAAAAGGTTAAGTTTAGTTCCACTCACCTCTGGCAGACTCTGACAACTCTGTAGCAGTTGGCTCACTGCTGGGGTCCTTGGTTCCTCGGGTCCGAACCTACACAGGTGGACTCCAATGAGGGACCAAACATAAATAACATGACTCTAATATATCCCCCATAAACCCCCTAAAACATCATGAAAACATCACAGAAAATATGCATGAAATGGCTGAACAGGGCACTTTCGGCGGCACCTTCGGCGGCCGAAAGTCCTGGACAGAGACGAAACTCAGGCAGGTTCGGCGGCACCTTCGGCGGCCGAAAGTCCCAGACAGAGACGAAAGTCTCTTTTCGGGGGCACCTTCGGCAGCCGAATGCTGCCTCCACAAGAGGGGTTCGGCGGCCGAAACTTCTTTCGGCAGCCGAACCTGGTTTCTGCCAAACGGGCAGAAACTTGGTTCACATGAACCTCCTGCCTCCCAAACCCATAAATCATGTATATACTTCAACCAAAACATGCATACAAGTTCCTAGGGGCCTCAAACATGCATATACCCCAACTACAACACTTCAAGCATACTCAAACATGCCACATTGCTCAAGAATCACATAAAACCTAACATTTGCTTAAAAACTCATACAACCCTATACATGCCATTTTACCCCATAAAATCACTTAAAACTTACTTAAAACACATGAGGAGCTTAAGATCGGCTCTTACCTCTTGAAGATCGAGAGGGTTGAGGAGATCTAAACTTGGAGATGGGAGAAGTTCCAACTTTTGGTCTCCAAGCTCCAAAACTCGTTCTAAGCTCAAAGATCTTCAAAACCAAAGTTATAAACTTGTAAAGATCATGGAAAAAGGAAGGAAAAACTCAAGATTGGGGAAAGGATGGCGGAATGCTTACCTTGGCCGAAATGGGGAGAAAAAGCTCGCCCATTTTCGGCTAAGGGACCCTTTTATAGTGGCTGGCCAGGCCACGTTCGGGGGCCGAATGTGCCTCCGCATCCATGCAAATGTTCGGCGGCCGAACCTGCTCTTTCCTCACTCATGCTTTCGGGGGCCTAACGTGCCTCCAAAACGCATGCATGTTCGGCGGCCGAACTTGACTTTCGGCGGCCGAACCTGGGTTTTCCTCCAAAGACTTTTCATGCAAAAACTCATTTAGTTTCATACTTTAAAACATTAAAATACATGAAAACATTTTATAAAACATGATCCTACCCTTCTAGAGGTCTCCGACATCCGAGATTCCACCGGACGGTAGGAATTTCGATACCGGAGTCTAGCCGGGTATTACATTCTCCCCCCCTTAAGAACATTCGTCCCCGAATGTTCCTCACTAGCATACATAGCATGGCATAAAACATAACACATAAACACATCAACACATAGGGATCTAACCTTAAAAGAGATGAGGGTACTGCTGGAGCATAGACTCCCGTGTCTCCCAAGTGCATTCCTCTAGATTGTGGTGGTTCCAAAGGACTTTCACCATCGGGATTTCCTTGTTTCTTAACTTTCTGATCTGGGTGTCTATGATCCGCACTGGCTGTTCAACATAAGTGAGATCCTCTTGGATCTCCACATCAGGCTCACTAAGAACCTTGCTCGGATCTGACACAAACTTCCTCAACATTGAAACATGGAAAACCGGATGGATTCTTTCCATTGAAGCAGGTAAATCCAGCTTGTACGACACATTCCCAATCTTTTGCAAGATTTCAAAGGGTCCGATGTATCGTGGGGCTAGTTTACCTTTCTTCCCAAAGCGAACCACTCCCTTCATTGGAGACACCTTGAGCAATACCAGATCCCCCTCCTGAAACTCTAACTGTCTTCTGCGGACGTCTGCATAGCTCTTCTGTCTGCTTGCAGCAGTCTTGATTCTCTCTCTGATTATGGGTACCACCCTGCTGGTGATCTCTACTAACTCAGGCCCTGCCAAGGCCTTTTCTCCAACTTCCTCCCAGCAAACAGGTGATCTGCACTTCCTTCCATATAAAGCTTCATATGGAGCCATCCCGATGCTAGCGTGATGGCTGTTGTTGTAGGCAAACTCCACCAAAGGTAGATGCTGCCTCCAAGAACCGCCAAAGTCCAGCACACACATTCTCAACATATCTTCTATGGTCTGGATGGTCCTCTCTGACTGTCCGTCTGTCTGTGGATGGAAGGCAGTGCTAAAATCCAATCTAGTACCCATGGCATTTTGCAGACTCCGCCAAAACCTAGAGGTGAACTGGGGCCCTCTATCTGACACGATGGAAACAGGAACCCCATGCAGTCTGACTATCTCATCAACGTACACCTGCGCCAACTTATCCACAGAATAGCCACTCCTGACAGGGATGAAGTGAGCAGATTTGGTGAGTCTGTCCACAATCACCCATATGGAGTCCAATCTGTTGGACGTCGCCGGTAACCCCACTACGAAGTCCATAGCTATATTCTCCCATTTCCACTCTGGAATGGGTAGCGGGTTAAGCATTCCAGCCGGCTTCTGATGTTCCAGCTTCACCCTCTGACATACTTCGCAGGCTGACACAAACTGTGCCACTTCTCTCTTCATAGCTGGCCACCAATAAACTTTCTTCAGATCTTGATACATCTTGGTGGCTCCGGGGTGAACGCTGTATCTTGCATTATGAGCCTCTCTCATAATGTCTCCTTTTAGCCCAATGTCATCTGGTACACATAGTCTGCTCCCAAAGCGGAGGATTCCCTTACTGTCGAATCTGTACTCACTATCATTGCCTGACTGAACAGTCCTGGCAATTTTCACTAACTCCGGGTCCTCATGCTGTTTCTGAGCCACCTGCTCCAGAAACACGGGTGCTACTCTCATCTGGGCCACTAAGGCACCTGTACCAGACAACTCCAACTGTAGACCTTCCTCAATAAGCTTGTAGAACTCTTTCACCACTGGTCTCCTCTCTGCCGTGATGTGGGATAGACTGCCTAGTGACTTCCGGCTTAGGGCGTCTGCCACAACATTCGCCTTACCCGGATGATACTGAATCTTGCAATCATAGTCACTCAGCAGCTCCACCCACCTCCTCTGCTCAGATCAGATCCTCTGACTCAGAGTGTACTGCAGGCTCTTATGATCTGTGAAAATCTACACATTTACCCCTAGAGGTAGTGCCTCCACATCTTGAGTGCAAAGATTACGTGCTCATTTCCAAGGTCATGTGTGGGTAATTCAACTCATGCTTCTCAGCTGCCTAGAAGCATAAGCGATCAACCCTCTCATTCGCTGCTCAGTACACACCCGTCCCACACGGGCGATCCACAAAGACTGTAAATCCTCATCCACTAGATGGCAGAGCTAACACTGGTGCTGAAGTCAACCTCTTCTTAAGCTCTTCGAAGCTCTCCTCGCACTGGTCGGTCCACACAAATTTCTGATTCTTCTGGTTAGTCTGGTCAGAGGAGCTGCTATCTTTGGAAGTCCTGAACGGAACTCCTTGTATAACCTGCCACCAAGAAACTCTAAATCTCTGTCACTGAAGTGGGTCTAGGCCAGTTTGCTCAGTCTCTTGTCTCTGATCTACTCCATTACATTCTCTGACACTACATGTCCAGAACGAAATGCTCTCAGCCAGAAATCACATTTAGAGACTTGGCTACAAGCCATTTCCTCAAAGTCTGTAGAGACCAACCGCAGATGATGGGCATGCTCCTCTGCATTCCGGAATACACTAAGATATCATCTATGAAGACATAACAAAGTGATCCAGGTACTGGCTAAACACTGCTGTCATTGAGATCCGTGATGGTGCAGGGCGTTAGTTAACCCGAACGATCACAAGGAACTCAAAATGCCCATATCTGGTTCCTGAAGGCTGTCTTCGGCACATCCTCCTCTTGATCCTTAGCTGATGGTACCCCGATCTTAGATCTATTTTGGAGAAACAACCCGCTCCGGCTAGCTGGTCGAATAGATCGTCGATCCTAGGCAATGGGTTACTATTCTTGGTAGTGACTTTGGTCAACTGCCTATAGTCGATACAAAGTCTAAGGGATCCATCCTTCTTCCTCACAAACAAGACGGACACCCAAGGGAGGTACTCTGTCGGATGACCTTTATCTACAGCTCCTTGCCAATGCTCTTTCAACTCCTTTAACTCGGCTGGGGGCCATCCTGTAGGGAGGATAGAGATCGGTCTAGTTCCAGGCATCAACTCTATCTCGAACTCTTTAATCTCCCTAGCAGGTGTAAACCTGGAAGCTTCATCAGGAAAGACATCCTGAAACTCTCTGACAACTGGCACCGAGGCCGGCTCCCTGACCTGACTGTCTAGCTCTCTCACATGAGCTAAGTACCCCTGACATCCCTTCCTAAGCAACCTACGAGCCTGAAGAGCTGATATCAGACCTCTAGGTGTGCCCCTTTTGTCTCCTCTGAAGACGACCTCTGACCCGTTCTGATCTCTGAACCTGACTACCTTGTCCCTGCAGTCCAAGGTAGCACCATGGGTAGATAGCCAATCCATCCCTAGAATGACGTCAAAGTCTGTCAAATCTAGAACCACAAGGTCGGCGGAGAGGCATCTTCCCTCAATAAAAACTGGACTGTACTGGCAGACTGACACTGCCACTGACGGGTCACACTTGGGTCCACTGACCCATAGGGGACACTCTAACCCAGAGACTATCAGACCCAACCTCTCCACGGCTCTCGGAGCAATAAATGAATGAGATGCACCCGGGTCCATTAATGCATACACATCAGAACACCCAATGATGAGATTACCTGACACCACGGTGTTGGATGTGTTAGCCTCCTGCTGTGTCATGGTGAAGATCCTGGCTGGAGCTGATGGACCTTCACCTCGGGAACCAGAAGAAGAGGCTGCCCCTCTCCCTCTACCTCTGCCACTGCCCTGAGTTGTGGCTGGAACTGCTGGCTGTGCCACACTACCAGAAGCTGTCTGCTGGGGCTGGCCCATAAAAGGCGCTCTAGGACAATCCCGAGCTATGTGTCCCTCCTGTCCACATCTGAAACATGCATTAGTCCCAACTCGACACACTCCCCTGTGTGGTCTTCCACATCTCTGGCATTCTGTACCATCTGAGCCTGAGCTCGAGCCACCGCCAAATCCCAGACCGGATTTCAACTTGTTCCAAAACTTATTCTTCTTCGGCTTCTTGGTGGTGCTATCCCACCTCTTCTTACCTGAGCTCTGAGAAGAGAAACCTGGTCCTCCTCTGCCTGGGGTCTTAACCCCTGAAGACTGGGTCACTGACTGTTTCACTGACCCCTCAACTATAGCACTTGCCTCCATTCTTCGAGCCATATCCACCACAGTGTGGAAACTTTCTCTCTCAGCTGACTGAACTAACGAGGAGTACCTGGAATGCAGCTTCATAACATATTTCTTGGCTTTCTTCGTATCTGAATCTAGAGCTTGCCCTGAAAAAGGCAATAGCTCCAAGAATTTATCCGTGAACTCCTCTACACTCATGTGCTCTGACTGCCTCAGTTGCTCAAACTCAATCATTTTCAGTTCTCTAGAACTGTCTGGAAAAGCCCATCCAGCGAACTCATTCGCGAATTCCTCCCATGTCATACCGTCTAGTCTCGGGTCCACATAACACTTGAACCATTCCCGTGCCTTCTTGCACTTTAAAGTGAACCCTGCCATCTGAATGGCCCTGCTGTCACTAGCCCCTAGCTCATCAGTTATTGTCTTCACTACTCTCAGATACTCAAAGGGGTCATCCCCTGACTTGTATTTGGGAGCATCCAGCTTGAGGTAATCTGTCATCTTTACCTTGCTCCCATCGACTGAGCTAGGTCTAGGAGGTTGAGTAACTGGGGCTGCTGGTTCTGTAGGTGGTGGAGGTGGGGGTGCAGCATTCCCCGAGGTGGGGTTTGCTGGGTTTGGATAGAAGGGTGAGGGTGGATAAGCTGGGTACTGTGTATATGGCGGATAGAAAGGTGGATAAGGCATGTAGGTAGGGTAGGGGTTAAAGCTGGAGTAATCCGATGTACCTCCCATCGGATACCCTGAACCCTGTGGGAAGGGTGGATAATGGGGTGGAAAACCATACCCCGAGGCCTGAACGCCTCCCTGTGACTCCCCTGTCCCTTCTTCCTGCATGCTCACATCCAGGTTCCCATCCCTCCTCTGATCCTCTTCCATCACCTCCCTCACATCTGAAGAACTTCCACCTCTATCTGTTCCCCTTCTGCTAGCATCAAAAGACCTTCTAGGGTCCCTTGACACTCTTTCTCTGTTTACTCTGCATGACATTGCCCTAGGCAATGTAGGAGGACGGGCGCTCGTGCCCTCATCCTCAGGTGGCACTCCAGTCAATCGCGCGGATCGACGAGTTCCTCTCATCCTATTCTCTGAAAAACAGTTCATAACAAGCAAACATTAGCATCATATGGTTCATGTGGGCACACATGAACCCTCATCACATAAACATATAGCATAGCATATCTTCAATGCACATGTACAAAATCATGGCATTTCACATCATCATACAAGACAGGACTCATCATCCTATCCTAGTGGACATGACCTTCCTATTGTGCTTGACCTTCTATCACATCTATGAGCCCGACACTCTAGGTCCGACCATGTGAACCTAGGGCTCTGATACCACTCTGTAACGACCCGAAAATCGGACCGCTACCGGCGCTAGGATCCGGGTCGACTTAAGGCCGCCGGGACCCGTAGCAAGCCTAACATAAAACCTGTAAACCTGTATAATCCCATACATGATCAACAACATGCATAAAAATTAAAACTTTTCTTCATACATACTGTCATCAACTAACTCAACCTGTACATACTCTGGACATACACATAGCATAGTCCCTCTGTGGGATCTCATCAAGCCTTAAAGGCAAAATAACCTGTGTTGAGTTAGTTTACATAAACATCATAACATAAGATCATGTATATAAAAAGGGATTAACAATATATTATGGTCAAGCACAACTCTATCCTCAATAACCTCATTACATACATACTGTAATCTTTTACATATCATCATAATACAATTGTCATGTCCACCATCTAACTATTACATACATATGACTTTTTCTTCTTGCCTTCTCTATCTATCCCGTACCTGCAAACCTGGGGGTTAGGGGAGAGGGGTGAGCTAGATGCCCAGTGAGTAGAACTGTAAAAGAAAATATTTAAAACATGCTATCATGAAATGCGTCACAGCACAAATAAATCACACCACGGATGGACTGATTCAAAAATCCCTCAACTCCATGCCCGGCCCTATTATGGGCACCACAGGACTTCGTATTGCCCGGCCCTATTATGGGCACCACAGGACTTCGTACTCGGAGTTATTGCCCGGCCCTATTATGGGCACCACAGGACTTCGTATTGCCCGGCCCTATTATGGGCACCACAGGACTTCGTATATAGAAGGCTAATGAATCATCCTAATGTCCATCCACTATCATCTATCACAACAATACAATGCGGCATAGTCGTGGATTCTAATGCAAACAACCTATAATATGATCATGATGCATGAAGCATGATAAAAGCATTTCATTTCTTAATTTAAAAGGTTAAGTTTAGTTCCACTCACCTCTGGCAGACTCTGACAACTCTGTAGCAGTTGGCTCACTGCTGGGGTCCTTGGTTCCTCGGGTCCGAACCTACACAGGTGGACTCCAATGAGGGACCAAACATAAATAAACATGACTCTAATATATCCCCCATAAACCCCCTAAAACATCATGAAAACATCACAGAAAATATGCATGAAATGGCTGAACAGGGCACTTTCGGCGGCACCTTCGGCGGCCGAAAGTCCTGGACAGAGACGAAACTCAGGCAGGTTCGGCGGCACCTTCGGCGGCCGAAAGTCCCAGACAGAGACGAAAGTCTCTTTTCGGGGGCACCTTCGGCAGCCGAATGCTGCCTCCACAAGAGGGGTTCGGCGGCCGAAACTTCTTTCGGCAGCCGAACCTGGTTTCTGCCAAACGGGCAGAAACTTGGTTCACATGAACCTCCTGCCTCCCAAACCCATAAATCATGCATATACTTCAACCAAAACATGCATACAAGTTCCTAGGGGCCTCAAACATGCATATACCCCAACTACAACACTTCAAGCATACTCAAACATGCCACATTGCTCAAGAATCACATAAAACCTAACATTTGCTTAAAAACTCATACAACCCTATACATGCCATTTTACCCCATAAAATCACTTAAAACTTACTTAAAACACATGAGGAGCTTAAGATCGGCTCTTACCTCTTGAAGATCGAGAGGGTTGAGGAGATCTAAACTTGGAGATGGGAGAAGTTCCAACTTTTGGTCTCCAAGCTCCAAAACTCGTTCTAAGCTCAAAGATCTTCAAAACCAAAGTTATAAACTTGTAAAGATCATGGAAAAAGGAAGGAAAAACTCAAGATTGGGGAAAGGATGGCGGAATGCTTACCTTGGCCGAAATGGGGAGAAAAAGCTCGCCCATTTTCGGCTAAGGGACCCTTTTATAGTGGCTGGCCAGGCCACGTTCGGGGGCCGAATGTGCCTCCGCATCCATGCAAATGTTCGGCGGCCGAACATGAGGTTCGGCGGCCGAACCTGCTCTTTCCTCACTCATGCTTTCGGGGGCCTAACGTGCCTCCAAAACGCATGCATGTTCGGCGGCCGAACTTGACTTTCGGCGGCCGAACCTGGGTTTTCCTCCAAAGACTTTTCATGCAAAAACTCATTTAGTTTCATACTTTAAAACATTAAAATACATGAAAACATTTTATAAAACATGATCCTACCCTTCTAGAGGTCTCCGACATCCGAGATTCCACCGGACGGTAGGAATTCCGATACCGGAGTCTAGCCGGGTATTACAAGTTACTTGTATAAAAGAATATAGAAATGAGTATATATAGTTGTACAGGGAGAAGGCTAGGAGTCTCCTAGAAATAATTTGGGAGACACAAGTCTGCAGATTGTAGCTCTCAATGCACTTCTCTTAAAGCTGCTGCCACTCCCTCCTGCTATCGGCGTTAGACTGCCCCAGCAACTTCTAAAAGATTTGGTTGACTCCAACCTTCACCTGAGCTCGCTGGGCGTTGGGTCTTTTGTGCGCCCCACAACCCAATTCGACCTTGTTTCTGTCTAACGCCTGACCAAGTCGAACGACCCCCTTTCTGTCTTGGCTGGCTTCTAGGCTCCTGAGCATCTTCGAGCCTGCTTGCTTTTGGGCCGCCAACTACTCTCCAGCGGCCAACCAGCCTTACAGTGTACCAGTTCTGTCTTAGTAGAATATATTTTTTTTAAAAAAAATATTTTTTATATATTTTTTCGGTATTTAATTTTAATATTAAAAATAAGGTCAATAAATTTATATAAAGATTAATAATACTTTTAAAATTTCAAAAATAATTTATTTTTCTAAAAAATACGTCATCTTCCTTAAACAAAGCTAAATTTTAGCAAAAATATATTCCATTTGGTATATTATTCTAAAATTTTTAAAAATTAGAAAATATAAAAAATATTTTTTATAAAACAGTCGAAAATTAAGAGTTTGTTTGATTTTTTTAGAGATGAAAAAAAAAAACATTCTTAAAAATATTATTTAAAATTTTTAAAAAATAATTTAAATATATTTTGAGTATAATTTAGTCGGAAGAACACTAAAATAATAAAAGTTTTACAAAATGTTTTTTTCAATAGTATTTAAAATAATATTTTTTAAAAAAATATATATATATATTTTAAATATATATATATATTACATCACCTTCTATTTATAGAAAATAAATATTGAGCACTACAATTTATAAGGATCTCAACGGGAGTTTCCAAAACCGTAATGAACAGCTCTTTATTATGAGGACACAACTGCCACATAAGTTAGGTTTCGTATATGGATGTCATTAGAGCTTAGATTAAGCATGATGTGATTGATATATTTTCTAATTCTTATATTCTCTTTGTAAAAAATAATTTGTTTATAAAAATATTTTTAAAAAATAAAAAATTGATAAATTTAAATTTAATATTAATAAAATATCTTAAAATTCAGAAAAGTTATTAAAATTTTCAAAATAGTAGAAGTCATTTTTAAAATAATTTAATTTTTTAATAAAAAAAAATCTCCATAAATATTTTAAACATAAAAAATACTAAATCCGTGTTATATTTTTTTTAATTTTTTTCGCATAAAATTTTTTATTTATTTATTTTCTAATTATATCTGATATTACATAATACTCGTCTAATTATATCTGATATTACATAATGCTCGCCTAAAGTAACTAGTGAGCTGTTATCCTAAAATAGGGACACGTGACAAATATTTAATAAATCTATATGCAATTCAACACGTAAAAAAAAAACTCGAGCGCTTCAGATCGGCGTCAAAACAGGTCGACCTCAGGCCAGACAGAAAATTCAAGCACTTCAGATCGGCGTTAAAACAGATCGGTGTCAAGTCAGACAGACTCATCCACTTAACTTATGCTCCGTAAGGAAGTTACTGTTAACCATTACAATCCAATAAATTTCCTTTACTTCTGCGATCATGGAATTTTCGATTAATTAGTCGATAAAGGTCTCTTATCAACGAACCAGTTAAATCATCATCAGATTATTAAGAAATGCTACATTTATTTTTATTTTTATACGGTATAAAAGAAGAACAATTACAAAAATAAAAATATGCTATTATTTCACATAACTACTCTTGAGCTTTAAATATTATACTTACCATTCTCTTCACTTTATTGACTTAAGCGTCAGAGTGGCCGTCGTAGGTATCAATCACCTCATGTTTTCTGTCTTACAGGTCTAACCAGTCATAACACAATTTTATTTCAACCACGTTATCATTTTAATTTCACTAATATCAATAACTATATTAAAATATTAAATTTTATTAAATATTAAGCGTCGTCTTATATACTCATTCAAAAAATAATAACTAATACAAAATTATTTTAAAAATAAGGTAAAATTAAATATATTATAATAGTCTATTTATACGTATATAATATAAAAAAAATTAAATAATAATTTTAAAATAATTATAAAAAATAAAATAATAAAAAATTATTTTAAACATAAAATAAAATTAAATACATTATAATAGTGGATTCATATATTATTATAATATAAAAAAATTGAATAATAATTTTGAAATAATTATAAAAAAAATTATGAGATGGAATGGTATATATATATATTTTTTGAAATAACTGAAATTTAAATTAGTGGAAAATTTTGTATAAGAACAGTAATATGCTATGGAACAGTCTCATATAATCTATGAAATTCTCCAAGTGATGATGATGAGGAAGATCATAATAATGAAATTGATAATGTTGCTAAAAATTTGTGGGATTGGAGTGTTAGGGAGCAATTACCATAAGCCTACGGCCCCAATCACATGGAACTTATTTAGCGTTAGTCAGATGGAGCCGACAACTTTGCTTTAACAAAAGTCATCTTTCTTATTGGGAGCGTCCTGTAGGCTTCACTTCTCTTCCACCACATTTTCAAAAATCAAAATTTAATTTTTTTTTATTTTAAATTTGAATTTTTTTAAAAAATAATTTTAAATATGAATGTAATGATGATGAGGAAAACCATATTAATTATATTAAGAGACTTCACATCATTAATTGGTGAAATTGTGTAGATCTAACCCTGCTTGGGTTACTTTTTAACTCTGGTTAAGTTGAGGAGCGTACATATTCTGATTCATGTGTTTACATCTCTAGCAGTTTGCTCCAGCTCAAAAACAACATTAAAAAATCGGAATTGTTTATTTATAAAAGGACCAAAATTATTTGTAGTGTTTCACTGTTGGATAGAATATGTCTTTTATTTTATAGATTCCACTTACATAATGCCACGTGAGAGATAGGCCCGCAATATTTGAACATTATTGGAAGAAGAGATTCGGAGAATAGAAATGGGTACACTTGATCTAATCTCAAGGATGAGGGGATGGGTTGTACTTGTGGATCACTGATTGTGTGCCCATCTCTGAGTTTTATTTTATTTTAAACCCTTTTTCTACTTCATATATATATATATATAATATTATATGGGATTTTAACAAGTATTAGCTGCAAAGTAAGAGCCGCTGACAACAAAGCATCTTGTTTGTTTAATCATTTCATTCATCTCTCTCTCTCTTAATCATCATCTTCCTCATAATTCGTCATCTCCATTCATTTCTCTTTCTCTCTCTCTCATACTTTTGCAGCAGTGCAGCGCAGTTGATGTTGATGATGATGATGATGCCCTCCTTCTAATCTTCCTTTTCTTCTTTACTGCTGGCTTCTTTTTCATATCATTCTTTTTTTTTTTTTTTTCCTCTTATTATTAGTTAAATAAAAGGGTAAAAAAAATCCAATCTCAAGACAGCACTAACTCATAGGTATTCTCTCTTTCTGGCTTTATCTTTTCCAGTTGTCTACTACTCACCCCTCGTTCTTTTAACATCACCTCCTTCTTTCACCAAACTTCTCTTGTTTGTTATTCCTCTCTCATCTTGTTGTTTCAATTGCCCCCATTGAGGTCTCAGGTGGCTGACTGCGAGGGAGGAAAAGAGGAGGTGGAGAATCATATCCCAGTTAATTGTTGCGGATGAAGGGAGATCAACAAATATCATTGCTGCTGGATTGAAAGTGAAGTTTGATTTCATCGAGAGAAGATGCAGCAAGGTGGGATTCCTATCCAATCCCAATATGGAGCACCGCCAACTGCTTCTGCAACTGGTGCACTAAGCACCCACATGCTGCTGGCTGCAGGAACCGACCAATCTCAACAGCACCAGCAACAGCAGCTGATTGTAGAAGAGGCCTCCCCCATTAGCAGTCGACCTCCTGCAACTACTGGGAATTTGGATGAATTCATGAGGCTGTCCGGTAGCGGAGATGAAGCAGATCGAGCGGAAGGTATTTCAAGCAGCAACAGATGGCCCCGTCAAGAAACTCTCGCTCTTCTTCAAATTAGGTCTGATATGGATGCCGCCTTTCGTGATGCTACTGTCAAGGGTCCCCTCTGGGAAGATGTTTCCAGGTACTAAATACTTCCGATTCATCATATTTTCTCACTTTTTCTCCCTTTTTCCTTCCCCAAAAAAAAAAAAAAAAAAATGGAGATTAGTTTCCGTCATCTTAACTGTTATAATTATTCTTTAAAAAAAATTTATAAGTCAAACTCTATGGTATTGCAGTGGGAATAATATGAGGGAAGGAGCTATTCTTTGATCAGATCTCCATCTCTCTTGTTCTGCAATCAGACGCACATGGCTTCTATCTAAGGCTCTTACATCACTCATTATTTCTTATTAACAAAATTTGCCACTTTTTCTTATTTAAACATTAGATAATTTTTATTGGAGAAAGACAAGAGATCGGTGGGCCTTTAAAGCGAGGGAGGTTCTCATCATCTTCTTCCTCTGGTCCATAAAATTAAATAAAATTGGAGTGAATTTAATATACATAAAACCCGGCAAAAGGCAATTTTTGTGATGCGTATCATTAATTCAATTCTACAAATTTTATATTTTGCCAATGACGATAGTATTTTATTGGGTTGGCGTATTGCACAGGAAGCTGGCGGAGATGGGATACAAGAGAAGTGCCAAGAAATGCAAAGAAAAATTTGAGAACGTCCACAAGTATTACAAGCGAACCAAGGAAGGACGAGCTGGTCGTCAAGATGGCAAAAGCTACAGATTTTTCAGTCAACTGGAGGCTCTACATAACATCAACAGTAACACTTCAACTACATCCCTCAATCTTGTCTCAGCTTCTCAACCGGTGGCTACCACAGCCACTACCCTAGATGTTGCTCCTGTTTCCGTTGGGATCCCTATGCCTGTCTCCTCCGTTAGAATTCCACCTTCAACTGTCGGCATGTCCTCCTCCTCCTCCATGTTCCCTCCAGATTTGGCCGCAACTATGGCACCTGCTGTTCCTGTACCACCCAGGCCGTTAGCAGGAATCAGCTTCTCCTCAACTTCAGATGGCTCTTCTTCTTCTTCTGGATCCCACGAGGATGATGAGGATGACGACGATGACGATGACGATGTTGATAAGCCAACCAGCGTTGCCGCTGGTTCAAGCCGCAAACGTAAAAGGCATTCTTCTAAAGGAGGTACCCGCCGAATGATGGAGTTCTTTGAGGGCCTTATGAAACATGTTATACAAAAGCAAGAGGCCATGCAGCAGAGTTTCCTGGAGGCCATAGAGAAGAGAGAACACGACAGGATGATAAGGGAGGAAGCCTGGAAAAGACAAGAACTTGCCAGACAGAGCCGCGAGAATGAGCTTGTGGCTCAAGAGCGGGCCATTTATGCTTCCAGAGATGCAGCAATAATTGCCTTTCTACAGAAAATTACTGGCCAAACCATTCAGTTGCCTTCACCTGTAACAATTCCAGCAGTCCCACGACCAGCACCCCCATCACAACCACAAACTGTGTCATTGGCACCCGTAGTCACCGTCTCAACCCAACAGCCACCACCCCCACAACCGCAAGCACAACCGGACCGATCACCACTGCCCCAACAAGATAAACAACAGCAGCACCAAGTAGTCCATCATCAGCAGTCATCCATTTCCTCGGAAGTAGCAGTGGCATTCCCAGAACAAGAGGTACCACCGCAGGAAATTGGTAATATTGGGAGCCTTGAACCTACCTCCTCAAGATGGCCAAAAGCAGAAGTACTAGCACTTATAAAGTTGAGGAGTGGGCTTGAATCCAGATACCAAGAAGTGGGGCCCAAGGGCCCACTTTGGGAGGAAATCTCCGCTGGGATGCATCGGATGGGTTACAAGAGGAATGCCAAGAGATGCAAGGAAAAATGGGAGAACATCAACAAGTACTTCAAGAAGGTCAAGGAAAGTGACAAGAAACGCCCTGAAGATGCCAAGACCTGTCCCTATTTTCACGAACTAGATGCACTTTACAGAAAAAAGATACTTGGCAGCAGTAGCGGAGGTGCTGGCGATGGTAGCACTACCAGTAGTAGCTTTGCCAACCTGAATAGGCCACCAGAATCGCAGCAGCAGGCAAGCATGATATCAGATCCTCTTCCACCTACAAAGCCCGAGAGTAGGAGTGAGGTCTCAGCCACAGTGTTGGTGCAAGCCTCTGATTCACAAACTAAAATGGGTAGTGGAGCAGATATCAATACAGTTTTGCCTGGAAGCCTCTTTGGAGAAGGAAATGGAGGAGCAACGAAGGTAAATTTTTTTTTTTTTTTTTTTTTTTTTGCCTTTAAGTATTTGAAGAACGCTCACCCATTGGTGTGCATTGATTAATTCTTGCTTCCATATTGAAGCCAGAAGACATCGTGAAAGAGTTTATAAAACTGCAGGGGATGCAAAGACAACAGCAAATACAGTTGATGTTGCATGACTACGAGAAAATGGAGGAAGGTAATGAGAGCGATAACACAGAGCAAGAGGATAATGAAGATGGTATGGAAGACGTCGACTGCAATGACAACGACGAGGACGAGGACGGTGTCGAAGATGATGATGAACGGCAAGAAGAGAGAAAGATGGCATACAAGATAGAATTTCAGAGGCAGAACACAAACGCCTCTAATGGAGGAGGAAACGGAACACCCTCTTTTCTTGCGGTGGTTCAGTAGCCTCACCGACATCCTCAGCTTCCCAAAACGTACCATATGCACCAAGTACTTTCGAAGCTCGAACAAGACATCTAACAATTGAGTTGAAACTCTGACAACCTTAATTCTTCACTTTGAAATTTTCCCTTTTCTTTTCCTTTCCTTTCCTTCTCTTCCGTCCTTTTCCTTCCATTTCTTCTTATCCAGAAAATTTCATTGTCATCCTCGTTGATCTGTTAAATTTTTTTTCCCCATTAAATCTTCTTCCCAATACACTTATATGATCACTTATTTCAATTTATTTATTAATTTGTTGTTGAATAAAGGACCGTTTCAAGGTAACCAGAAGATTGATTTAAAGGAAGACCAAATAAGCTTGCTTGCTTGCTTGCCTATGATTGTGAGACTGAGAAGCAAAGACAGCAAGAGATGAAATGGCAGAGAAATACAAGTAATCTATGGTAATGTATGTTTGGGTACGCCTTCGATAAAGGGTTACCTCATTTTATCTGTTGTTTCCATTTAATAATATAGTTTCAGTGAGCTGGAATCTAATTAGTTTTCTCCCTTTAAAATTTAATCAAATTCCTCATTCATCCATTCTTCCTTTCGGCATTCTTATTGATTATATATATAGTTATCTATAAAAGATAATATTTAGTATTTTGACCAATCGATTGAGTGTGAATTATAAAAATATTATATATATGATTATCTAAAAGAGATGATGTTTAGTAACTATGCCTAGAATGAAATACTAAACATTATTGAAACTATATTATTATAAATAATTTTTTTTATAATATAAAAAATATTATATATATAGTTATCTAAAAGAGATAATGTTTAGTAATTATGGCAAGAGAACAAATCACAGTACAAATCACTTTTCGCATAAAGAAAATATTTTATTTGAAATATTTATGAAAAGAAAATGTATAAGCCACAGAAAAATTCATCACTGATTATCCTTTTTCTATCACTAAAACCTTCGATCACAAATTTCCGACAGATAAAAAATCCGTCTACCCTTATTGGTACTTTTTTTGCAACCAATTTTCTAATGTCTTTAAATTTATTGGCATTAACAATACAAACTGCAACATTAATTTTAACAACGCCAAATAGTGGTCCCTCCTATTGAAGCTAAATTTTAACCACTTTCAAATGAATTTTTTCTCAATCATCTATCACAATCTGTTGCAAATTTGACAATATCCCTTGTAAATTTTATTTATTTATTTATTTTTAAATATCTTTCATTATTTCTATATAATTTTAGAATAATCATGTGATACTCCACTAGTTTTTGTTAATTAGATATGTACCTTGGAGCCGGATTATGTAATGTGGTAATTGTAAATATTATTCTGTAAATGGCAATAAAATTATTTAATTATACATATATTTTACTTATCATTTAAATATTTGTCTATTAATTATTATTAATAATTCAATTCAGAATATGAGTGATATAATACACTAGTGTGTTTTAGTTAAAGATGCCTTACTGGATTTCATCCATCCAAATAGATTGAACATGTGACGCTGAAATATTAAACATGTGGAGTTTACTTTTGTCTATATTCAAATATCTAGATCATAATAATGTATATAATCTATTGATTTGAGATGGCTTGATTATCTTATGGATAAGTAATTTGAAACTGATTCCACTTGCATGCTTATACTATATATGAGTATATCAACGTGTGTTAGCTTAAATTAGTTATGCAGAGAGGTTGATGTTCATTTAAGATGGGTTTCATTATCCTAAGTAAAAAAGGGCAAAAGTCCTATATCTCTTTAATTGTTTTTGATATGGAAAGTTTATCGTCAAGATAGTTGATAGCGGTTGTCGAAACCGTAAAAAATAATCTATTACTATTCAACAATTAAGAACCGCAGATAGTGGTAATAGGGTCGAATCTACACACTATGACTTTTCTAACAATGACTTTGGCAAATTAACAATAAAAATAAAATAATGGGGGTAGTTTTTTTTATGATGATGAACTAAAACTAAAACTGAAATAATATAAGAAATCAATAATTAAAAGATGAGTAAATCTGATAAAAAGACTCTAGTTGAAGTGTACGATCCATTTCAGTTTGAGAATTGATCATTGATACTTTGATTCTTTTATTTATTTTAATAAATTAGTTTAGGTTGTGGAAGACGCTTCTCACAACCAAATCTCTCTTTAGATTTAGATTGATTAGTAAATGTTCGCTAATCAAACATTAATTAACAAGTCGCCAAGGAATGTCCTTGGAGGTTTTTACTTTTCAACTGTTAACTACTTTAAGAAATAGAGAGACCTAATTCTAACTTAGCCAATCGCGTGGTGAGTTAGATCATGCAACCTCTTAGTTGTTATGCTAATTGTTACTTGCGTTTGAATAATCTAAGCAATTACGGACCTGAAATATTCAAACTAACAATATATTACTTTGCAATTAAAAGCAACGGGCCTATTGATCCTAACAGTAAGACAATAATAATATGAAGAATAAAGTTGCATAAATACTGAAAAATAGAAGATTGACAATAGAGTTTCAGATCTTCCAATTCACAATTAAATTGAAATTTCTCCAATTTCAACTAGAAGAAAATGTATTTAACCACTCATGGCTAGTAAAGAATACACAAAGAGAAAAGAAAGAAGAAAAGAAGTCGAGTTCAGTGCTGCTGAGGCTCTCCCAATTGATGATGTGCTGCTGCTGGTTTGCTGCCCCTTTTATAGATGCAAAACCCTCGATCAGTCCCTTATGAGATGGAATTCCTTTTTGATTTAGTCTTTGATTCCTTCCTTAATTGTGTTTCTTCATAAATAGACTTTCTTGAGTGAATGAATTTTTTTTTACAAAGTTTCTAATTTGTTTCAGATGTGTCTTAGTGTGTTTGAGATGGAATAGAACTCTTGAAATTTGAATTTTGGTGTTTTCTGCTATTTTGCTCTTTTCTATTCTGTGATGATAGATTTGCCCAGTGATTTAGGCAAATCGTTTGCCCTTATCGCGAGTCTGTGCCGTTCTTCCCTTCTTTATTCTACGATAATCGATTTGCCCTGTGATTTGGGTAAATCACTTCTCGCACATCAAAATCTTGAGTCTCAGCTTCTTACTTCCATCTACTTGTGCAGCCTCCTTGGCTATTTTTAGGAGTGATTTGCCCAAATTGCTTCTGCCAAATCAACTCTTCATGCATTTTAAGCCATTTTTCATTCTCCATCTTTTTCTATAAAATATTTTAAAAGCACAAAATTAGCTAGAAAATGTATATTTTAACATCAATAATAATAGTAAAAATGTGGCTAAATTATGCTTGATCAATAATTATTCCATTCTCCGTGGATTCGACCATACTCACTATAACTATAGTTCATAATTATTAGAAAGAGTAAGATTTATTTTTGGCGGATTCAATATCCCCTAAATTTTGGCGTGGTTGTTAGGGAACGATGATTAACTCATTTTATATTATAAATGACTAGGTCTGGTCAAATAGAAGAGCTTCTTTTTTATCTTGAAATTGAGAGAATTGCACAAAGCCTGAGAAAAGAAGCAAAGCTGAAACAGGTCATTGTAGCACGTCTAGAACAATGGAAGAAATAGCATCAACCACTGAAGAAAAAACATTAGCTAAAGACGCTCTCATCGCTGAAGAAGAAGCGCCACCAATAGTTGTGAATCATCTTGCACCACCACTAAGGAACTAACTTGCCATGGCTAAAGAAAGGACTCTTTGAGAATTAGCAATAGCCCCAATTGACAAATCTCCCCTTTGCATAAATTATCAACCTTTATGGGGAGACTTTGAACTGAAGTTAGGGCTGATACACCTCTTACCCAAATTCTATGGGAAGGAGAATGAGGATCCTTATAAACATCTCAAGGCATTTTATGTCATGTGCCTAAGCATGAGACCATAGGGAGTGACTGAGGAGAAAATTAAATTACGTGCTTTTCCCTTTTCTTTAGAAGATGTAGCTAAGGATTGGTTATTTTACTTACCCTCAAGTAGCATTGACTCATGGACGAAGATAACGACTATGTTTCTAGAAAGATTCTTTTCAATCTCCTGAGCTATTGCCACAAGGAGAGAGATCACTAAGATATGATAAAAGGACATAGAGACACTGCATGATTATTGGGAACGGTTTAAGAAACCATGTCCCAACTGTCCTAGTCATGACATATCGATCGATCTTTGATCCATTACTTCTACTAAGGATTGTAGTCTATGGAGAGAAAGATGATGGATGCAGCAAGTGGTGAGGCCATAGGACAGAAGACTGCATGAGCAGCTCGAGTGTTGATTTCTACCATGGCATCCGCATCTCAACAATTTGGAGATACACCTGAGCCTAGAAGGTAGGTCAGTGAGGTGAACACGTTAGGGTAGTAGCCCAAATATCAGAATTGACCACCTAGATTAAAGCTTTAGTCGTAGGGAACAAATAACCAGCTCGTGTTTGTAATATGTACTCATCCAAACCACCCTACTGACATGTGTCCGAACTTGCAAGAAGATGATCAATGACAGTTAAATGCAGTTGGAGGGTATCAGGGCTCACAACAATGGAATATGACTCATATTCAAATACATACAACCCAAGTTGGAGGGACCATCCTAATTTTTGGTATGGCACAACTCCAAAGCAATTCCAACCTCGGGCATCTCAAACACAGGCAACACCTCCATCAAAACCAGGTATGTCTCTTGAGGACACAGTTACATCACTTACTATAAACACCCATCAATTTCAACAGGAAGTAAAAGCAAGTATTCAAAATCTGGAGAATCAAATGAGTCAACTTGCAACTTTCCTAAGCCAGATAAAGTCTCAAGGGAAGCTTCCGTCTCAAACGGTAGTGAATCCTAGGCAGAATGTCAGTGCAATAACTATGTGCAATGGGAAAGAGATACAAGACGTGCATAGTCCGACTAGGCGAGGTCACAACAGAAAGACAGAATCAGGGTTGAAAATTGCTGAAGGCCAACATAGGACAAAGCTAGTATAAGAGGCCGACAAAGGTCTGCTAGAACAAGTGACCATATACCCCTGGTTCCCTGAAAGTTTAGCCAAGTCTAAAAAGGGTAAGAAAGAAAAAGGACAAGCGACCATAAACCCCCCATTCCCTGAGAGGTTTGCCAAGCCTAAAAAGGATAAGGATGAAAAAGAACTTCTTGAGACGTTTTGCAAAGTTGAGGTAAATATCCCATTGCTGGATGCAATCAAACGAGTGTCTCACTATGCTAAATTTCTGAAGGATTTGTGCACCAATAAAAGGAAATTAGCCAGGCACGAGAGGATAAGAGTAGGGGAGAATGTTTCGGCTGTGTTGCAAAGAAAGTTACCACCCAAGTATAAAGACCAAGGTATATTTGCCATTTCATATAAAATTGGCAATGTGGGGATCCATAGAGCTATGTGCGACCTTGGAACTTCCATCAATGTTATGCCCTTGTCAACTTATAATTCTTTGAATGCTAGTCCATTAAAAAAGACAGGGTTGATACTCCAATTGGTTGACCGGTCTGTGGTCCATCCAGAGTGTGTTCTTGAGGACATTTTAGTCGAAGTCAGTGAGATAGTCTTCTTGCTGATTTTTATGTTTTAGACATGGGGGAAGAAAAATCTTACAACTCTTCTAACATATTGCTCGGAAGGCCCTTCCTTAGCATGACAAGAGTAAAAATCGTGTATGATGGCATGCTTTCTATGAAGTTTGATGCTAAGGTTATAAAATTTAATATTTATGAATCCATGAAATACCCCACAAATGTGTCCTCTGTCTATGGGATAAATGTTATTGATCCTTTAGTTGAGGAAATGCTTGATTTAACCTACGATGGACTAACAAATTTTGCGGGTACCACACTCACAGAGTGTGCAACGCTCAATGCTCTGACTGATTCCATGTCCCGCAATGACCGGTCATCTCTAATTGCTCTACCTGACTCTAATACCAAACTTCTTCCTTTTATTGTGCAGGCACCCAAGCTAGAACTGAAGGAATTGCCCGGCCACTTTAAATATGCATATTTAGGTGAACATGAGACTCTTCCGGCCATAATATCCAGCAAGTTAACTCCCAAAGAAGAAGAAAGATTGATCGAGGTGTTAAAAGAGTACAAGTTAGCAATCGGTTGGACAATCACTGATATTAAGGGGTTGAGCCCATCAACATGTGTAATACCCGGCTAGACTCCGGTATCGGAATTCCTACCGTCCGGTGGAATCTCGGATGTCGGAAGCCTCTAGTAGGGTAGAAACATGTTTTCATAAAATGTTTTAAGGTATTTCATGGTTTTAAGTAAAATGGAAATGAGTTTTTGCATGAAAACAACCTTGAAGGAAAACTCAGGTTCGGCCGCCGAACATGCATGCCTTCGGGAGCGCTTTTAGGCCCCCGAAAGCATAAGTGAGGGAAGTCCAGGTTTGGCCGCCGAACATGGCATGCATGCGGAGGCACGTTCGGCCCCCGAACGTGGCCTGGCCAGCCACTATAAAAGGGTCCCTTAGCCGAAAACGGGCGAGCTTTTTCCCCATTTTCGGCCAAGGTGAGCTCTCCGCCGTCCCTCACCGATCTTGAGTTCTTTCCTTCCAATGTTACTCGATTTTCATGAGTTTTTACTTTGTTTTGAAGATTTCCAAGTTTTGAGTAAGTTTTGAAGCTTTGAAGTTCAAGGGAACTCAACCCCTCCCATCTCCGAGTTAGGTCGTCTCTCTCTCGATCTCCACGAGGTAAGAGCTGATCTTAAGCTCATTACATGTTTTAAGTAAGTTTTAAGTGGATTTATGGGGTAGAATGCATGTTTAGCTTATGGTTAGGTTTATGGGTTTTATATGTGTTTATGAACAATGTGTGTTGCTTCAGGTGTTGTAGTTAGGGTTTTTAATGGTTTGATGCCCCTAGGAACTTGTATGCTTGTTTGTGTATGATTGGGAATGTTGTAGAATAGGTTTATGCATGATTGAATAGTTTTGGAGGCAAATGTGCATAGAAGAGCTGAGTTTCTGCCACTAAGGGAGAAACCAGGTTCGGCAGCCGAAGGAACTTTCGGCCGCCGAACATGCTTGTGGAGGCAGCCTTCAGCTGCCGAAACTTGCCCCCGAAAGGAGACTTTCGTCTCTGTCTGGGAGTTTCGGCCGCCGAAAGTGCCGCCAAACATGCATGAGTTTCGCCTCTGTCTGGGAGTTTCGGCCGCCGAAGGTGCCGCCGAACCTGCCTGACTTTCAGCTCTGGAGGGACTTTCGGCCGCCGAACCTGCCGCCGAAAGTGCCCTGTCCAGCCCTCTTTTGCATGTTTTTCTATGATTGTTTCACGATGTTTTAGTGGGTTTTTGGGGAGTAGTTTAGAGTTATGTTCATGTATGTTTGGTCCCTCATTTGAGTCCACCTGTGTAGGTTCGGACCCGAGGAACCGAGGACCCCAGCAGTGAGTCAGCTGCTCTGGTGTCTGGTCAGAGCTATCCAGAGGTGAGTGGAATAAACCTTTATGTTTTTAAGCAAATTAATCGTATAGTTTTGAGCATGTTCATGCATCATGAATGCCATGTGATGTTTTAGGTTGCTTGCATTAGAATCCACGAATATGTTGCATTGCACATTTTAATGTTGATGTGGATGAATGTTGGATGATCCATAGCCCTCGATCTATGATGTGATGATGTGATATGTACGGTACGGAAAGTAAGACCAGTGGGACCCATTCTACGTTCGCTGGCACTATGTAAGAGAAAGACCAGGACCCATTCTACGTTCTGGCACAGTTGGACCATGTTATGTTATGCTATGTAAGAGAAAGACCAGGACCCATTCTACGTTCTGGCACAGTTGGACTATGTAGAGGGCTGATGGTGACAAGTTCATCCTTGATGTGATTAGCTGTGACGTGATGCATTTCATGTTATCATATGTTTTAAATGCTTTATTATTCTGCTCACTGGGCTGTAGTAGCTCACCCCTCTCCCATTTTCCCCAGGATTGCAGGTACAGGGTAGACCAGGAGATCCATAAGAGTAATGAAGTCATGTGTATGTAATAGATAGTGTGGACATGATAAATGTATTAATGTGATGTAAAAGTACAGTTTTAGTCATGTAATGACTTTAAGGATTAGAGGTTGTGCTTGACTATATGTTTGAGATATCCCTTTTAATACATGATCTTAGATATTTTATGGTGATTATGCAAACCAACTCAACTTATGATGTATCGCCCATTGGGGCATTGATGAGATCCCATAGAGGGGTCATGATTATGTTTATGCTTATGTACAGTGCATGCTCAGGTTGAGTTTGGTGTATGAACGAAAGAAAAGTTTTAAATTTTTATGTTTTTTCTTGATCATGTATGGGATTAAACAGGTTTTCAGGTTGCATGTTAGGCTTGCTACGGGTCCCGGCGGCCTTAAGCCGACCTGGATCCTAGCGTCGGTAGCGGTCCGATTTTCGGGTCGTTACAGAATGGTATCAGAGCCCTAGGTTCATAGGATCGGACCTAGAGTGTCGGGCTCATAGATGTTATAGAAGGTCAAGCACAATAGGAAAGATCGTGTCCACTAGGATAGGATGTGGAGTCCTGTCTTGTATGATGATGTGAAATGCCATGATTATATACATGTGCATTGATGCTATGATATGAATGATATATATGTGATGAGGGTTCATGTGTGCCCACATGAACCATATGATGCTAATGTTTGTGTGATGTGTACTGTTTTTCAGAAAACATGATGAGAGGAACTCGTCGATCTGCACGATTGATTGGAGTGCCACTTGAGGATGAGGGCACGAGCGCCCGTCCTCCTACATTGCCTAGGGCAATGTCATGTAGAGCAAACAGAGAAAGAGTGTCAAGGGACCCTAGAAGGTCTTTTGATGCGAGCAGAAGGGGGACAGATAGAGGAGGAAGTTCTTCAGATGTGAGGGAGGTTATGGAAGAGGATCAGAGGAGGGATGGGAATCTGGATGTTAGCATGGAGGAAGAGGGGACAGGGGAGTCGCAGGGAGGCGTTCAGGCCTCGGGGTATGGTTTTCCACCCCATTATCCACCCTTCCCACAGGGTTCAGGGTATCCGATGGGAGGTACATCGGATTATTCCAGCTTTAACCCCTACCCTACCTACATGCCTTATCCACCTTTCTACCCACCTTACACACAGTACCCAGCTTATCCACCCTCACCCTTCTATCCAAACCCGACAAACCCCACCTCGGGGAATGCTGCACCCCCACCTCCACCACCTACAGAACCAGCAGCCCCAGTTACTCAACCTCCTAGACCTAGCTCAGCCGGTGGGAGCAAGGTAAAGATGACGGATTACCTTAAGCTGGATGCTCCCAAATACAAGTCAGGGAATGACCCCTTCGAGTATCTGAGAGTAGTGAAAACAATAACTGATGAGCTAGGGGCGGATGATAGCAGGGCCATTCAGATGGCAGGGTTCACCTTAAAGTGCAAGAAGGCACGGGAATGGTTCAAGTGTTATGTGGACCCGAGACTAGACGGCATGTCATGGGAGGAATTTACGAATGATTTCGCGGGTTGGGCTTTTCCAGACAGTTCCAGAGAACTGAAGATGATTGAGTTTGAACAGCTGAGGCAGACAGAGCACATGAGTGTAGAGGAGTTCACGGATAAATTCTTAGAGCTATTGCCTTTTTCAGGGCAAGCTCTAGATACCGATTCGAAGAAAGCCAAGAGATATGTTATGAAGCTGCATTCCAGGTACTCCTCGTTGATTCAGTCAGTGGAGAGGGAAAGTTTCCACACTGTGGTGGATATGGCTCGAAGGATGGAGGCGAGTGCTATAGTTGAGGGGTCAGTGAAGCAGTCAGTGACCCAGTCTTCAGGGGTTAAGGCCCCAGGCAGAGGAGGGCCAGGTCTCTCTTCTCAGGGCTCAAGTAGCAAGAGGTGGAATAACACTACCAAGAAACCGAAGAAGAACAAGTTTTGGAGTAAGTTGAAATCCGGTCTGGGATTTGGCGGTGGCTCGAGCTCAGGCTCAGATGGTACAGAATGCCAAAGGTGTGGGAGGCCGCACAGGGGAGTGTGTCGAGCTGGGACTAATACATGTTTTAGATGTGGACAGGAGGGACACATGGCTCGGGAGTGTCCTAGAGCACCTTTTATGGGCCAGCCCCAGCAGACAGCTTCTGGTAGTGTGGCACAGCCAGCAGCTCCAGCCACAACTCAGGGCAGTGGCAGAGGTAGAGGGAGAGGGGCAGCCTCTTCTTCTGGTTCCCGAGGTGAAGGTCCATCAGCTCCAGCCAGGATCTTCACCATGACTCAGCAGGAGGCTAACACATCCAACACCGTGGTGTTAGGTAATCTCGTCATTGGGTGTTCTGATGTGTATGCATTAATGGACCCGGGTGCATCTCATTCATTTATTGCTCCGAGAGCCGTCGAGAGGTTGGGTCTGATAGTCTCTGGGTTAGAGTGTTCCCTATGGGTCAGTGGACCTAAGTGTGACCCGTCAGTGGCAGAGTCAGTCTGCCAGTACAGTCCAGTTTTTGTTGAGGGAAGATGCCTCTCTGCCGACCTTGTGGTTCTAGATTTGACAGACTTTGACGTCATTCTAGGGATGGATTGGCTATCTACCCATGGTGCTACCTTGGACTGCAGAGACAAGGTAGTCAAGTTCAGAGATCAGAACGGGTCAGAGGTCGTCTTCAGAGGAGACAAGAGGGGTACACCTAGAGGTCTGATATCAGCTCTTCAGGCTCGTAGGTTGCTTAGGAAGGGATGTCAGGGGTATTTGGCTCATGTGAGAGAGCTTAGTAGTCAGGTCAGGGAGCCAGCCTCAGTGCCAATTGTCAGAGAGTTTCAGGATGTCTTCCCAGATGAGCTTCCAGGTTTACCACCTGCTAGGGAGATAGAGTTCGAGATAGAGTTGGTGCCTGGAACTAGACCGATCTCTATCCCTCCCTACAGGATGGCCCCAGCCGAGTTGAGGGAGTTGAAAGAACAATTACAGGAGCTGGTAGAAAGGGGCTTCATCCGACAGAGTACCTCACCTTGGGGTGCACCAGTTTTGTTCGTGAAAAAGAAGGATGGATCTCTTAGACTTTGTATCGACTACAGGCAGTTGAACAAAGTCACTACCAAGAATAAGTACCCATTGCCAAGGATCGACGATCTATTCGACCAGCTAGCTGGAGCAGGTTGTTTCTCCAAAATAGATCTGAGATCGAGGTACCATCAGCTAAGGATAAGGGATGAGGATGTGCCGAAGACAGCCTTCAGGACCAGATATGGGCATTTTGAGTTCCTTGTAATGCCGTTCGGGTTAACCAACGCCCCTGCAGCATTCATGGATCTCATGAACAGAGTGTTTAGCCAATACCTGGATCACTTTGTTATTGTCTTCATAGATGATATCTTAGTGTATTCTAGGAATGCAGAGGAGCATGCCCATCATCTGAGGTTGGTTCTGCAGACCTTGAGGGAACATGGCTTGTATGCCAAGTTCTCTAAGTGTGAATTCTGGCTGAGGAGCATTTCATTCTTGGGGCATGTTGTGTCAGAAAATGGAATAGAGGTAGACCCCAAGAAGGTAGAAGCTGTGGCTAACTGGCCTAGACCCACTTCAGTGACAGAGATTAGAAGTTTCTTGGGTTTGGCAGGTTACTACAAGAGGTTCGTTTAAGACTTCTCAAAGATTGCAGCTCCTCTGACCAGACTAACCAGGAAGAATCAGAAGTTTGTGTGGACTGACCAGTGCGAAGAGAGTTTTGAAGAGCTTAAGAAGAGGTTGACTTCAGCACCAGTGTTAGCTCTGCCATCCAGTGATGAAGACTTTACAGTCTTTTGTGATGCGTCCCGTGTGGGACTGGGTTGCGTACTAATGCAGAATGAGAGGGTGATTGCTTATGCTTCTAGGCAGCTGAAGAAGCATGAGTTGAATTACCCCACACATGACCTGGAGATGGCAGCAGTAATCTTTGCACTCAAGATGTGGAGGCACTACCTCTATGGGGTTAAATGTGAGATCTTCACGGATCACAAGAGCCTACAGTACATCCTGAGTCAAAGAGATTTGAACTTGAGACAGAGAAGATGGGTGGAGCTGCTGAGTGACTATGATTGCAAGATTCAGTACCATCCGGGTAAGGCGAATGTTGTGGCAGACGCCTTAAGCCGGAAATCACTCGGCAGTTTATCCCACATATCGGCAGAGAGGAGGCCAGTGGTGAAGGAGTTTTACAAGCTCGTTGAGGAAGGTCTTCAGTTGGAGTTGTCTGGTACAGGTGCTTTGATAGCCCAGATGAGAGTGGCACCCGTGTTTTTGGAGCAGGTGGCTTAGAAACAGCATGAGGACCCAGAATTAGTGAAGATTGCCTGGACGGTTCAGTCAGGCAAAGATAGTGAGTTCAGATTCGACAGCAAAGGGATCCTCCGCTATGGGAGCAGACTATGTGTACCAGATGACATAGGGCTAAAAGGAGACATTATGAGAGAGGCTCATAATGCAAGATACAGCGTTCACCCCGGAGCCACCAAGATGTATCAAGATCTGAAGAAGGTTTATTGGTGGCCAGCTATGAAGAAAGAAGTGGCACAGTTTGTGTCAGCCTGCGAAGTGTGTCAGAGGGTGAAGCTGGAACATCAGAAGCCGGCTGGAATGCTTAACCCGCTATCTATTCCAGAATGGAAATGGGAAAATATAGCTATGGACTTCGTAGTGGGGCTACCGGCGGCGTCCAATAGATTGGACTCCATATGGGTGATTGTGGACAGACTCACCAAATCTGCTCACTTCATCCCTGTCAGGAGTGGCTATTCTGTGGACAAGTTGGCGCAGGTGTACGTTGATGAGATCGTCAGGCTGCATGGGGTTCCTGTTTCGATAGTGTCAGATAGAGGGCCCCAGTTCACCTCCAGATTTTGGCGGAGTCTGCAGAATGCCATGGGTACTAGGTTGGATTTTAGCACTGCTTTCCATCCACAGACGGACGGACAATCAGAAAGGACCATCCAGACCATAGAAGATATGCTCAGAATGTGTGTGCTGGACTTTGGCGGTTCTTGGAGGCAGCATCTACCTTTGGTGGAGTTTGCCTACAATAACAGCCATCATGCTAGCATCGGGATGGCTCCATATGAAGCTTTATATGGAAGGAAGTGCAGATCACCTGTTTGTTGGGAAGAGGTTAGAGAAAAAGCCTTGGCAGGGCCTGAGCTAGTAGAGATTACCAGCAGGGTAGTACCCATAATCAGAGAAAGGATCAAGACTGCTGCAAGCAGACAGAAGAGTTATGCAGACATCCGCAGAAGATAGGTAGAGTTTCAGGAGGGGGATCTGGTATTGCTCAAGGTGTCTCCTATGAAGGGAGTGGTTCGCTTCGGGAAGAAAGGTAAGCTAGCCCCACGATACATCGGACCCTTTGAAATCTTGCAAAAGATTGGGAATGTGTCGTACAAGCTGGATTTACCTGCTTCAATGGAAAGAATCCATCCGGTTTTCCATGTTTCAATGTTGAGGAAGTTTGTGTCAGATCCGAGCAAGGTTCTTAGTGAGCCTGATGTGGAGGTCCAAGAGGATCTCACCTATGTTGAACAGCCAGTACGGATCATAGACACCCAGATCAGAAAGCTAAGAAACAAGGAAATCCCGATGGTGAAAGTCATGTGGAACCACCACAATTTGGAAGAATGCACTTGGGAGACACGGGAGTCTATGCTCCAGCAGTACCCTCATCTCTTCTAAGGTTAGATCTCTATGTGTTTATGTGCTATGTATGTATGTTATGTTTTATGCCATTCTATGTGCTAGTTGAGGAACATTCGGGGACAAATGTTCTTAAGGGGGGGAGAATGTAATACCCGGCTAGACTCCGGTATCGGAATTCCTACCGTCCGGTGGAATCTCGGATGTCGGAAGCCTCTAGTAGGGTAAAAACATGTTTTCATAAAATGTTTTAAGGTATTTCATGGTTTTAAGTAAAATGGAAATGAGTTTTTGCATGAAAACAACCTTGAAGGAAAACTCAGGTTCGGCCGCCGAACATGCATGCCTTCGGGAGCGCTTTTAGGCCCCCGAAAGCATAAGTGAGAGAAGTCCAGGTTCGATCGCCGAACATGGCATGCATGCGGAGGCACGTTCGGCCCCCGAACGTGGCCTGACCAGCCACTATAAAAGGGTCCCTTAGCCGAAAACGGGCGAGCTTTTTCCCCATTTTCGGCCAAGGTGAGCTCTCCGCCGTCCCTCACCGATCTTGAGTTCTTTCCTTCCAATCCTACTCGATTTTCATGAGTTTTTACTTTGTTTTGAAGATTTCCAAGTTTTGAGCAAGTTTTGAAGCTTTGAAGTTCAAGGGAACTCAACCCCTCCCATCTCCGAGTTAGGTCGTCTCTCTCTCGATCTCCACGAGGTAAGAGCCGATCTTAAGCTCATTACATGTTTTAAGTAAGTTTTAAGTGGATCTATGGGGTAGAATGCATGTTTAGCTCATGGTTAGGTTTATGGGTTTTATATGTGTTTATGAACAATGTGTGTTGCTTGAGGTGTTGTAGTTGGGGTTTTTGATGGTTTGATGCCCCTAGGAACTTGTATGCTTGTTTGTGTATGATTGGGAATGTTGTAGAATAGGTTTATGCATGATTGAATAGTTTTGGAGGCAAATGTGCATAGAAGAGCTGAGTTTCTACCACTAAGGGAGAAACCAGGTTCGGCCGCCGAAGGAACTTTCGGCCGCCGAACATGCTTGTGGAGGCAGCCTTCAGCTGCCGAAGCTTGCCCCCGGAAGGAGACTTTCGTCTCTGTCTGGGAGTTTCGTCCGCTGAAAGTGCCGCCGAACATGCATGAGTTTCGCCTCTGTCTGGGAGTTTCGGCCGCCGAAGGTGCCGCCGAACCTGCCTGACTTTCGACTCTGGAGGGACTTTCGGCCGCCGAACCTGCCGCCGAAAGTGCCCTGTCCAGCCCTCTTTTGCATGTTTTTCTATGATTGTTTCACGATGTTTTAGGGGGTTTTTGGGGAGTAGTTTAGAGTTATGTTCATGTATGTTTGGTCCCTCATTTGAGTCCACCTGTGTAGGTTCGGACCCGAGGAACCGAGGACCCCAGCAGTGAGTCAGCTGCTCCGGTGTCTGGTCAGAGCTATCCAGAGGTGAGTGGAATAAACCTTTATGTTTTTAAGCAAATTAATCGTATAGTTTTGAGCATGTTCATGCATCATGAATGCCATGTGATGTTTTAGGTTGCTTGCATTAGAATTCACGAATATGTTGCATTGCACATTTTAATGTTGATGTAGATGAATGTTGGATGATCCATAGCCCTCGATCTATGATGTGATGATGTGATATGTACGGTACGGAAAGTAAGACCAGTGGGACCCATTCTACGTTCGCTGGCACTATGTAAGAGAAAGACCAGGACCCATTCTACGTTCTGGCACAGTTGGACCATGTTATGTTATGCTATGTAAGAGAAAGACCAGGACCCATTCTACGTTCTGGCACAGTTGGACTATGTAGAGGGCTGATGGTGACAAGTTCATCCTTGATGTGATTAGCTGTGACGTGATGCATTTCATGTTATCATATGTTTTAAATGCTTTATTATTCTGCTCACTGGGCTGTAGTAGCTCACCCCTCTCCCATTTTCCCCAGGATTGCAGGTACAGGGTAGACCAGGAGATCCGTAAGAGTAATGAAGTCATGTGTATGTAATAGATAGTGTGGACATGATAAATGTATTAATGTGATGTAAAAGTACAGTTTTAGTCATGTAATGACTTTGAGGATTAGAGGTTGTGCTTGACTATATGTTTGAGATATCCCTTTTAATACATGATCTTAGATATTTTATGGTGATTATGCAAACCAACTCAACTTATGATGTATCGCCCATTGGGGCATTGATGAGATCCTATAGAGGGGTCATGATTATGTTTATGCTTATGTACAGTGCATGCTCAGGTTGAGTTTGGTGTATGAACGAAAGAAAAGTTTTAAATTTTTATGTTTTTTCTTGATCATGTATGGGATTAAACAGGTTTTCAGGTTGCATGTTAGGCTTGCTACGGGTCCCGGCGGCCTTAAGCCGACCTGGATCCTAGCGCCGGTAGCGGTCCGATTTTCGGGTCGTTACAACATGTATGCATTGTATACTTTTGGAAGAAGACAGTAAGCCAACTCGAGAACCATAGCTGAGACTGATTCCACCAATGATGAGCGTGGTGAAGAAAGAAATTCAAAAACTTTTGGATGCATGGGAAGACCATTTCCTTCCTCCATTCATCAACACAGGACAAACATTTAAGGTTAATGGATACGGGCTTAAACTCTTCTATAAAAGTTTTCGAGCTCAGGTAGAGAAATATGTGTGGTTGACCAAGCATTCTGATACAGTTTGATACCGCCTCTACTTGTCCAGCCTAAGACGTTAAAGTAGGGTGCTCATGAGAGGCAACCCATTTTATATGGTGTGCCCACGCCTTACCTTCTTTTTATTTTCTGTTTTGGTTTTTTTAATAATTATTTTTCTGATCATTTTCAAATTGGGATTATTGAAGGGTGGTATGGAGTTTGCTTTTTTCCCTTTCAGATGTAGAGGTCGTGAAAAAGAAAGGAGTGGGAACCACCACCCACGAAAGTGCTAACAATTGGATTTTGACCTCAATGACTATCGCATGAGCTTAGTACCCCTGATTGACAAGTTTGCCTCTAATCGACAAGTATACACAAGCACCTTACAATGCACCTGGATACTATTGACTCCCACCCTTATCCAATGGATTCAACCATATTTGCCCTCTGCCACTCACCTGCCCTACAGCGCCACTACTCCCATAACTTCAAGGAAGTCCCCTTCCTTTCTTGTTTTTCAGTTTTGATTATGCATTTTTCACTTTGGGACCAAGTGAGCTAAGTGTGGGGGGAGGGTTACAACATGCTTCCACATGTTTCTTCCCTCTTATTAAGCCATTTTCAAGGTCTTTGGTTCCCTGCTTATATGAAAGACTAGCCACTTGAGCTTTGAGAGATTAAATTAGTTTGCAATGTCTAGGTAGCCTTAGTAGAGCCTCTCTTTTGCTCACACTACTAGACTCTTAAATACACATTGAGGGAGCCTTATAATGATTATTTGACTAAAAAGTTGCTTGCTCTTAATTTGATTGTCAACTCAATTAAAGTATATGTTGAAACTTCAACCATGGTAATTGTGTGATAACATGGTGCTCAAAATAAAAGTACTAAGTAATAGAAGGATCATTTCATCTTCAAGAAAGTAAAATGAACCCTGAGAAGTACAAAACCTGCTCCTCTTTTTGGTAATGGACAAAGAGTAAAGCTAGTAGCCACTTGAGGATTATGACACAAATAGCCGAGGACGTGTATCACCATTATATGCCCTCGCGCCAAAAACAATTGACACTTAAGTAAGAAAAAGTGCTCAACTACATACAATATGAAGAAAATTTTTGAGTTGGAATGGTTCACTAGCACTTAGCACTAAAAAAAAAAATCAAAATGATGAAGTATTATGTGCTTTATAGCCTGGATGGTTCTAACATTTAACTTAATTTGAGTTGACTTAATCATTTGAAAATCTTAATTGTGTGCTTAAATATGGAGGCCCTACTTTGTGTATCTTTGATGCTTGAGTTTTGGGCTCTATTGGGGGTATTCTCCTGCTGCTTACCTTTACATTTCTCTTTGGATGAATCTCCTAGAACTTATTAGGTCAAACTTTATTCAAATAGAGAAGATCGAGCTAAGGAGTTACATGGGGTATAAATTTTGCCATATATCTCATACTTGAGAGCAAGCATGAACTAAGTGTGAGGGAATTTGATAGGGTGTATATTCTGCCTATTTTCTTTCTCATAAAATTGGAGTTGATTGTGCTGAATTATGGACATTTCTTTCCTTTTTGCAATATTGATAGATTCTGTACTATTTGGAAAGAAAAACTCTTAATTGAAAGATTTAGGCAGAAATCAGAGGTGGAATCGCGAAACAAATTTCATGCAAAGCAAACCTCTTACAGGGCAGACCTTTTGCAAGACCGATCTCTTGCAAAGCAGATCTCGTCAGATCTCTTGCGAAGTAGACCTTGGACATAGCAGACCTTGTACATAAGATTGTGGGCATGATTTATGAAATATAACGGTATTTTCGGGCATGATTGAAGAAGACCAATTTGGAAAGAAACGATTTCAGAAAGACTGAAATTTCAGGAATTGTCTCTTTCCCTTTTGAAGGGATATTTTATTTTCTTCCTCCTTGGCTTAAGTTTACACCCTTTAAAAAGGGGAGGCTTCTTTGTATTGGAGAGGCAGAGCTTATTCAGAATTTTAGAGTTTTATCATGAGCTCCAGTAACTAAACTCCTTTATCTAGAGCTAGGGAAGTTTTCAAGATGTAATTCGCACGGATTGTGATATCAATCGAGCTTAACCTTTCATTCTCATTTCTACTTTCTATATTATTCATTTTATTCTTGAGATTATTATTTGTTTAATTGATGCAGTTTGGCCAATTGTTTAGTTGAATGAATAGTATACAGTCGTTTAGATTTATTAAGTCTGTAATCACTTATGAGTCTGATATTTGTGATAAACAATATTTTATTATGAAATAACGTATTCTGATTTTATAGCCAAACTAAGTGAGCTTCTTGGTAGGAGCCTGATTAGTGAACGAATCCTTTTCAGTCTTTTATCTAAGGTTAGATTAGAACGTAAAAAAGAATGAACTAAAAACCAATTACAAAAATATATATGTTGGATGTGAAAGTCAACTATCCTAAGAGAACTCAATTTCTAGTCACCCATTATGTACCCAATTTGATGTACAATTAGAGGCAAGAACGTGAGAAATTCACAACACAAACTTTTAAAGCACTTCCCAAGCTTGATTTTAGGATCAAGGATTGTCTAAAAAGACATTCTAGAGATCAAGGTCCAAATCATTAAAGTTGCACCATGTGGAGGAACATATCCAAACTGATGCTTATATTTCAGAACTTTGTAAAATCATAATTCGAGATTTTAATAAACAATATATAAAAATAATATTAATTTTAAGAATATAAAAAAAATATTTTAGAGGTCATTAAGCCCATCAATCAAGATAAAAACTCGAGCAATTTGATGGTAGATCTGACGATAGCATGCATAGAATTGTTGTGTTCTCAAATTTTCTCACCAAACTTGTTGATAGAGAATTTCAATCGTAAAAAAAAATAGAAAATATGAAAAGAGAATGAATTATTGGGATGCTCACTACTTTAAATGTACTTGTGTCGCAAGGTATTAAAATGAGGGATCTATAGAACTATACTGCTTATCTCCCTCAACTAGTTTCTTCACAACCATATGTCCTCACCACACAAGCCTACTATCCTCCCTTCTCAGCAATCAGTATTAGAGATGCATCATTCCTCATAGGTTTCATCTTGCTGTTTCCACTCTTTGGTGTCCTAAATCTCACCTTGCCATCTTCATCTCGCCATACCTCGTGGACTTGCAACTCATGGGTCATCAACTCTTGAGCTTGAGTACCTTGTAGGCTTATGTTGCAATGTTCGACTCGTCGTTACCTATTGAGCAATGAACTCATAGTGTGAGTTTGTTGACATCGTAGATTTGCTATTCTTTTTTTGATTTATGTCTAGGAAAGTAACGTTGTTGGACTCTTCATCTCCAACTTTGTAGTTGTTATACGGTTTTGTGTATAAATTTCAATGTTGGATTTTGAGCTTCTGTTACTATGACAGTAGTGAATTGGTTTTCACTGTTACAAGTTTCAAGGTTCAGTTATTGATGTGATGGTGAATTTTTCCTTTTACAAAATTTCAATTGTCATTGAACGTTTTAATCATTTTCAATTTTTTTTTTTCTCTGAATTGCCTTGGTTCTTGTTGCAATTGTTATATATAATATACTTTATAATTTCAAATTCTGATTGCCATTCTTGTATCAAACTTTTCTATGCTATTTGAATTGCATCTTTTTACTTGTGGTTGACCGATTGCGAACTAAACCTACTAACTACACATCCTTAATAAAATTTATATGTATATTTATAGATTACTTTCATTTTACTATAAATATGTCATTCATATTTTTCTCTTTTATTTAATATATTATAATTTAAAATAAATTACACTTTTTAAGTTTTTAATTTTAATATAATTAACGGATATATTTCTACATTCTAAAAACTGAACACTTAAATCTATTTATAATTTATTCGTCCAAATAAAAATTTCCTTTAATTTTTATCGTTAAAAATATAAAAATATTTTTTTTTACCATTTAAATTGATAAATTACATATTAATTCTTAAATTAGCATAATTAATAAATCAATTTCTATATTTTTAAATCAAACACTTCAATTCTCTATAGTTGATCGATTTAAATTTCAATTTTTTATTCATTTTTTTCGATTAAAAAGCATGAAAATATTTTTATTATCTTTTTTTAAAATTAAAAATATTAAAGAGTTAAAATTTTATTTATTTTTTATTTATTAAAATTTAAATATTTAATTCTTTATTTAAAATAACACTTAAACCCATTACCTTATATTTAAATTATCATATATAACTAAATTTTAACACTTTTCATTATTCAATTTCATTTATTAAAATATTTTAATACTTAATAATTTTAAAATTTTTAAAAAATATATACAACTTAATAGTGCCAAATAATATTTAAATATAATATAAATTTATATAAAAAAGTATTTTACAAAAAAATTATATTTTTAAAAATTTAACCACCTATTATTTTAAAATTAGTTTATAATAAATAAAAAATTATAATTTTAAATAAACTTAATATAAAAAAATTTAAAAATAAACTTTCAAAAATATAAAAATTAATGTTAAAATTTAAAAATTAAAATATCATTTACACTGGCACATAAATATTTTAAATATTTTCTTTAATCTGTGAAATAATAAAATTAATGAAATTATAAATGAAAAAATTTCAGAGACTTATTATTTAATTTTAAAAGTATAAAAATTAATATATTAATTACGTTAAAATTAAAATATAATTTATTTTTATATTTATTACTCATCATCTAATTTCTATAAAATTTCACAAATTTTTAACACATTATACTATATTATAATATATTATTTTTAATAATCCAATAAAAAATTAATAAATTTTAAACCAAAAAATTATCTTAAACAATTAAATTCAACTTTGTACAAGATATGTAAATTAAATATATAAAAATTTAAAAAGTATGAAAGATATCCATAATGGTTATACTAGAAAAATATCATGAATCATTATATAATAAAAATACTTTTATAAACTTTTCCTTAAATATTCAAACTACTAAAATTTAAAACTTTATTATATTTCTTCATAGAAAATAATTTCAATTAAAATTATTTTAACTAATTAAATATAAGACAATATATTATTACCAATTTAATATGGATCATAAATAAATATACAACTAATAGAAATTTAGAAATTTATAGATAGAATTTTAAATCATAATATCATATATTACAAATTAATTAAATAAATAATATATTAATAAAATTAAATAATATTTTCTTTGTATTAAATTCCGAATATCATTCCATCATAACATACCAAGCATTGATAAAAGAATAACATCATGCAGACAATCAAGCAGCAAGCATGCTGAAAAATATTTTGAATGTTATAAAAAGCCAAAAAAAAAAGAAAACAAGGATGATGATAAGGATGCATTTAGAATCAACTTACGACTGACATGCAATTTCTTTAGAGGTAATGACAAATTATGATTACTCGCAGCATAAATGCCAAAACATACTAGAACAAGAACTTAAAGCACAAACAACTTCCATTCCTTTGTATCAATTTTGCATCCAACTCTACTTCTTACCAAGTGAACTAATGCAAAGCATGATCAAGACCAGCCAAAAATTCCAAAATTGTGCTCACTATAGGTACAGGAAGAGTAATCATAAAAGACTGGAATTGCATCAATCCAATTCCTGCTTGCTCTTACTTCTTTTCATTTTCGCCTTAAACTTTGATTTTGCCATGAGTGTCTGAACTGTGTTCAGGAAATTTCCAGCTGCCATAAACACCAAAAGGATCCCACAGAATATTACCTGACAAAAAACAGTTTTTGATTATTAAACTGAGTACCTATATATCAATCAACCAACAGTTCAGAAACAGGACAGAGAAAGATATTTTAGTGCTTACCTGCCACTCAGAGACGACCCTTACAAATGCAGTCTTGAGCAATTGTAGTCCAACATATGCCTCAAAACCCTAAAGAAGGAATTAAAGCAGCATACAGAAAATTACTCGGGCCATGATGATGTAAAACCCGAAAAGAGCATCTTTTCATTGAGCTCCATTTCAAATACAAAAGATCGTATATCAGTCACCATTTGTTTTATGGAAAGTAATGCCTACAGAATATATGCTTCCGATAACCTTTTCTCAAAGGACATCTTATTTTCTGCAGTTTGTGTAACATTGAAAATCAGCAAGAAATTGTTCTCTGCTTTTTATAGTCTGAATGACTCTGACATGAAAACAGAAATTTTCCTCGACAATGATGTAGTTTACCCCTTCAAAAAATAAAATATAAATATTTTTCATTGTCAAATTTTCCTTGGGAGCCAAAGAAAGAAAATAAGATAATATTTTACAACCAAAAGGTACAAATAGACAATCTTTTCCTCCCAAAAGATTTCATATTAATTCACTAATGTGATCTCATACTAAGAAGACATCAGATTTAGATAAGAACTTTAATTATTTCACTATTCAGACTAACAAGTCATAAAAATTACAACTAAGGAAGGGATGCAAAAAATTGTCATGTGAATGCATCTCCATTTATGGTAAATATTTGCCCGTTCCATCTATATATATTAAATGCAGTAAGAGGCAGTTTTTTCTTCTTTTTCTTTTCTTTTCTTTTTCCCCTTTGTGAAATGTAAGAGGCAGAATGAATCACCTGTAGAATGAAGAGTATAGGGCATAAAAGCCACAATTGGCCATCCACTCCAGCTGTTTCACCCCAAACAACATCCATTCTCTTAGCCTAAAATAACAAAAAATTAAAGACTAAATGAGGCATAGCATTACGAAATTGAGGCAATACCATGTCTGGCTGCCAAATAAGCTTTCTTATACCATCAGAGTTTCTTTTTTCTTAAAAAAACAAAGAGATGGGGGGGGGGGGGGGAATAAATCAAACTCAAGTAGAAAAAGGCATTGACAAGATTTGCAGTGCACAAAAATAATCCAAATTGCTACCTTCCCCAAGGCAATACGAGTATAAAGTCTTTGGCGTTGATATCTGTTCTGTAGAAGCATGGAAACACCTTGCATCATTGCCCATTGCAAGAAAAGTTGCACCCCTCTCTGCACAATATTTAAGTGTTTCTTGATCATATCAACAGAAAATGCAATTAGCACACAATATAAAAAATAGTCACCTGCTTCTGGACACAATTTGGTTGTCCTTTAATTTCCCATGTGAGACTAACAAGGGCCATAATCATAGCACAGTAATGATGGTATATCCACCTGCAAAAGCACATCAGGCATCTTTGCTGAAATACAAATACTATCATTCCAACTAAGGTAATACAGATTTGCTAACCAAACTATATGGCACTCTTGCACTTTATGTCAATCAAGCATCACAAGGAAAGGGGGGAGGAAAAAACAAAAATTGAACTGCTGGTACCCCACCCCCCAACAAAAGAACAGATTAACAGCAGAGGTAGTCATAATTAAAGTGACAATTACTCAGTTGCATCTGACATCATTACCTGTTATAGTAATATAATCATAATAGAGCAATTTTTTAAAAAAAGGGAAGTAAATAAGAGAGCTAGACCCAGCCACAGTCAAGCACTCAAATAGAAAATCTTAAAAAGATTTGAAAAGTTTTAGCAGTCAAAATTTTATCCCTTCCAAAATATTATAAGAGTGAGGGCAAAAATGCATAAGCAGGGAAAAGTGGCAAAAAGGAGAAACAAACCAAAAGGACATTTTGCGGATAAACAGCACATTGAATTCATCAACAACCTAAGGGTCATTTGGCATTCTATTGGAGTTATTGTTAAGAAGAAGAGCACCATCTTAAACATGTTTCTTAGAGGGTACTAAAAAATTGATCGACATTTGTCAAACTAATTTTTTAAGAATATCTAAAATAATGCCTTTTAAAAAGCTGCTTTTAGGCTTGCAGCCTCAAACCCAAATGGCCCTAAATCATTAGCCTAGAGCCTAGAATACCACAATAACAAATAAATAATAGATATGCACTATCACAAAATAAATAAATAAATCCCAAGTACTCACTAACAGGTCCTAGAAATACAAATTTTCAAATAAATATTAGAAAATGGCCCATTTTGCCCCTTTTAACAAACAATCAGTAGTCATATTAGCCCCTAAGAAAAACATATAGTCTCAATTGGGTTCAGCTGGACCTTTTATATTTCAATTTTAGCTCAATTGAACCTAATTTAATTAACATAATGTGATGAAAAGGATGTGTATTTTAATTCGAAAAGGTCCAAATTAATCCTTTTGTTCAGTAGTTAAATAGGTCATTAAATTCTTTTTTGCAGCCAATTGGACCTATCACAATTTAATTTTGGCCAAATTGAAAAAATTTATTGTTATTAAAACAAAACAAAACAAAACATCACACTTCCTTTTCCCCCCTCCTCTTTATTGATCAAGAACCAACCACCTCCCCCTCATTCCTACCTTGCCGATCGAGAATACACCCACCTCTTCTACAATTAACCAGAGAAAGTCCAAGCAATCATGAACCATATAAATGTGAATTTTAGCTCCTACCTTTTCACATAGCAGTTATTTCTTTTCCATTTCCTTGCCAAAACAAAAATTTTACAGTCCAAACCATATTTTATTTTTTGTGGTCCACATGGTCAATGTCTTCTCTGTAAATCCAAGCCAGCATCTAAAAAGAAACTTGCGAATTTTTTCTTCAATGATTAGACACAAAGCTCCAAAGGAACTCAAAATCCAAACCACCACCCAATCCATTGATCACCACATGCACTTCACTCCACCATTGAACCACTGCTTATCTGCAAGCCATACTCCTCTAAATAATTCACACAACAGATGTGGAGAACCTAATTAAAATTTGAATGGATTGGCTGAGTACAATTAAAAAATGAAGGGCTTATTTGACTATCAAATTAAAATTAAGGGGTCAATTTGGCATTTTGCCTTTTTTACTCAATAAAAATCTATTTTTTAAATTTTTTAACACCATCAATTAATGATGGTAATTTTGGATTTGCCCAAAAATATTTGACTATTAATTTTTGTCAAGGACTAATATTACTATTGTCCATTAATTAAAGACCAAACATGAGACACTTGGCTATATTTCAGATATTATAGGACAAAGTATAAGTGCAAGTCAAAGTTATAGAAGTTGGCTGATAGCAGTTAGTTTCAGTAGTTATAACTGCCCTCTCTTAGTGGGAATGGGAAAATAAATAGAGCTGTATAAGGTCCTGAATTGTTCATTCAAGAACTGAAGTCAATGATAACAATCTCTCTCTCTCTCTCTCTCTCTCCCTCTCCCTCTCTCTCTCTCTTCCTTCTCTCTATTCTCTCTCCACTTCTTTCATCCTTCCTCTATCCTATTCTTCATCACCTAACATTTGGTATCAGAGTTGTGTGTGTGGGTGGAACTGCCTATAATCTGGTTAACGGGTTGCAAGCCATGTCCAGATCTGTGGTAGTTACACCAGAAGCAGTCAGGATTGCTGCAATAGTGGAACAACTCAGATCCTTTCAGCTGGAGAGTTGAAAGGCACTAGGAAGAAGCTCGAGATTCTCAAATTTGACTTCAAGAAATTTGCAACTTGGAGTTAGAAATGACATGCAAAGTATGAAGAAAGAATTCCTGGAGACCAGAAACTCTGTTAACACCATGGAAGCATCTGTCAGCACCATGGATCATTCCATAAATGAGTTGAAATCCCTAAGCCTGGGACTGAGGACGTCTGGGCAAAGATATGTAGTGGCCAACAAGGGAAATTTTACCTACTCCCAAAATCACTCTGCCAAGCCAGAGTAGTGAAGGGTCATCTGTGGATCCAAGTTATCTTGAATTCCTGATAGAATCTTGCCTAAAGTTGAATCAAGTATTTTTGTTATGCAACTGATTCTAGGGTTTGGGTTAGAAAATGCCTGAAACTTTTTGAAGTATATGGGGTGCCTATGGATAAAATGATAGGGATTGCAAGCTTGTATTTCTCTGGAATGACAGATTCTTGGTATAATAATTGGAATAAAGGTGGTAAATGTAAAGAATGCGAGGAATTTGAAACTGCCGTTTGTGTAAAAGATTTGGGGATCAAGGGTTGAAAGAAATTATGAGGAATTCATGAAAATTAGGCAAGAAGGGAATATATATGATTATCAAGATAAGTTTGAAGACCTTAGGGTGAGAAATGAGAATGGAGAGGATGTTACTGAGTTGCAGGAATCTTCTTTTCTATCAGGATTTATTGGGGGATTAAGGCATGAGATTAGACCTGTAATGAGAATGATAACCCTTGTCCATGCTTTTGAATCAGCCAAGTTACAACTTATAAGAAATGTTCTTACTAAACACTGGCAAGATTACCAAACCAAAACCAACACCAGTAAATTTAAACCTGTCAATTTGACTTCTTACCCCTCTACCACCTTTAAAACTGCCCAATTACACCAGAACTTTCCTTGTGCACCTAAAACCCTAAATGACACTGGGGAGAATTACTATCAGGTCCCTTAAATTTTAGGGAACTCACTATTTCATCCCTATTTGCAGTTGCACCCCAACTAAGATGGCCTTTTAGTTATTTTCCAACATCCAAGGTAGAAAAAGTTGATGCCTTTTTTTGGCTCGGTGACAATTGAAAAGCCTAAAGATTTCACATGCCCCAATAGCAGTTATTTTCTACATCACACACCACTGAACAACCCATGTAATGTTCAAAAACCATAGATCCCATCTTTACAAACTTTGCCATTTACATTTGTTCCCAATGCCAAAAAGTAGAGACAAAAACCTTATAAGTCATTCACAATCAAGGTAAATCATTCAAATGGCAAGTTGACAACTGCAGAATTCTCAAAATGCCAGTTAACGTAGATCAAATCTCTGTATGATTATCCTCCAATGATTAATTGAAACGTTGCGAATAAAGGACTTGACTACACAATGGCTGTATGAATGCAGCAGAATTACCAGCAAAGCAAATGTAGAAAAAACTCAAATTGAAGGATGGTCATGTGACAACAAATGATACTAGCAATTTCTTTGGAAGGCATGTTAACTGAGCATTAAAGACAAGTGAATAAACTGAATTAAAGATTGACTTCAGAAACTGGAAAATCAAGCAGCTATCATAAGTAAAGATCGAGGAAAGAGGAAAAACTAATCACAGTACCACGTCCAAAAATAGGAAGCCAGAAAGATAATAAAGCTCACTACTCAAAAGCACCTCATTCAAAAATAAAACCAAACTAAATAATCTTGTGACCGCGATGTTAGTGGCACCAGTAAGCAGTCAGCTTATGCTTGATTTAAATGCATGTCTACAAGGTAAGGAAACTTAGTGATTTGCATCAGTTACTCGTTCCCTTTGTAGCTTTAAAGAGTCCAGCGCATTGACCTTAAAAGAGGTTCACTAAGACTAAGGAAACAACTATTAATATGATCACGAGTAGAGCAGGTCTCAACCACATTTTGAACGACAGCATTTTCAGAAATCAGCCCATAAGATTCAAAAGCAGTAGAAGGTAGCAAGAAATTACCATGGACGAATATCGCTTCCATTGGCTCTTAAGATGTTCTCTCTCAAAGCCAAGCCAGTGTAGAGGAACAATAACCATGCCTGAATATGAGAAGGATGAGTCTTGCATGGGAATTGCAAATCCACACAATCCTCGAAAAAATATATAAAATAAAATAAGAGTACCTGGTAGAGCTGAACAGGAAATGCCGGCAAGCATCCATTCCAGACCCAAGATCGTAGGATCAGTAAAACTGATGGGAAAAGAAGAAAAAGAAGGGCCGTTCGATCCTGCTCCAGAAATAAAGCACACTATGAGCTTTTTGATGCCAAAACAGTTGCTTGGATAAGCAACTATATGAGAGGAGGGAAGGGGTGAGATTACCCTGTAACCGTTGTACTCCTCCTTAACCTTCAATTGAATATCTTTCCGAGAGGCTCGGACATTTATTGGTCCCAGAAACATTCTGAGAAAACGGCCTGCATGTGGGGATGTGCAAGACAAATTGTGAAATTCACGAAGGATTTGCAAAATAAAAAATAATTCAAGAATTAGGATTATAGAAACCCTGAGCTTTGGCTGGAAGAAAAGCAGCGGCATCTCCATCAAGCATGATACATCTGGCTCTATGTAAATCTTCTTCCAGCTGCAGGGGCGTATAAACAAAATAAAAATTCTGGGAATTAATAAAACCAATAAAGAACTGAATTTAAAGGAAATTGATGATCCATTTATGCAAAAAGAAAAAGGAAATTGCCTTATCAGCTAGCTTGGGATCGAGAAGCTTATGGGAAAGGGCGGAATCGAGGAGGGAGCGGCAGCGACGGATAGAAGACTCGAGGGAAAGAGCACGTTGGCGGAGGGACTGCTCATCGTTGGAAGACCTTGAGATTAAAGAAGACGCAGAATCCTGAAGGTCTTTGGCCTGCTCAACCACTCTAGCGACCTCATCCTCAACCTTGTCGACGGATTCCCCTACGGTGGAATTGGTGGAATCCATGAAATGAAACCTTCTTTTGATCGAAATCGATGAAATTGAAATCACTAATGTTACTATTAAGATTAAACACAAGGAAACTCTCTCTTCAACTCAGTATCCACAATTAACAATGTGAAGCTCACGCGGCAGACATCTGCAGTCGCTCATCTGTATCTATCTCTAGGCATAAATCTGAAATCTGAGCTTTCCTTGTCTTTTTGGAAACATAAACTCTCTCTCTCTCTCTCTCTCTCTCTCTCTCTCTCTCTAGTCTCTGCGGCGGACGCACGCACGATATTATGTGGACAGTGGCTGATGTATTAATCTGTGCCATTCTTCTCTTTTTTTTTAAAAAAAAAAAAATTATTATTCTTTCACCGATGCGGGAAGAGCACCGCTCGCACATAAAATGTGTACTAGGTTCCTTTTCTTTATTTAGATTAAGCCGTTTGAATTAAAAAATAAAATTCAATAAACATTTTTACAATTTTTGTATTAAAAATAAAATTTTGTTTGTTATTTTTTAATAAATTTTTATTTCTCAAAAATTAATATATAATTATATAAAAAGTGATTTAAATTCTTTTCTTAATAATTTAGTAATTAAGTAATATAAATATATAATATATTAGATAATATAAATATATAATATATTAGATAATATAAAAGAAACTGCTTTAATTATATTTTTTTTATATAGAAATTGAGAATAACTATTGATCTACCTTTTGGTAGTTTAAGCAATGAATCACAACCACTATAAAAGAACAAACACAAATCTCAAAAAGAAATACTCAATAATCAAATGTGAAAATCAAGCTTTCTTTTGCCAACAAATCTACAAATTCAAGATTTTCTTGACTTTGCCACGTCAATTAGAACTATAGATATTAGAAAAAGAAAATATCAAAAACATGTCTCTTATAAACTTACTTTATTGTTGTCGGACTTTAGCCCATTGATATTTTTATTTACATTTACCTACAACTTTAACAATAGATTTATCCAACCCAAACTACTTGAGAGGAATAGAAATAAACTCAAGCATTCCAAAGCCAATAGACACCACCAAACAGAAATTAACATTACTTTCAAGGTCACCAACTTTTTCCTATGTGACAAAATAAGTAAATGAGGAGTTGAATGTTTTATGAAATGAAGTTTATGTTTGATACAGAGCAACCAAATCTAACTTTTATTATCGATATTCGATAGAGATCCACAATAATTTTTAGAAAAAAAATTTTGAAAGCACGACTTTCAAAAGTATGACAAGGGTTAAAGGTCTGTCACAAAATTCGAAATGAAAATTTTACCATTTAGAAGGTTAATTTTACATTTTAATTATTTTTTTAAATATTTTTATAATTTTGCATATTATGGTTTTTTTTCTATTATAAATAACATTTCTTTAGCTATTTGAGATACTCTTTCAATTTTTTAAGAATTTCAATAAGACTTTTCGGCTTCTAGCTTCTCGTCTCTATTATTTCGTCTTAGCCAAAAGTTATTGGTTAAAACTTCTGACGGAATCTAATAAGTTTTATATCAATATTAATAATCATTATCTTCTAAAGGATTTCTAATCAAAAGAAAATAGTGAAAGTTCTTGGAGGTGCTCAAGTCTCTCTACATAAACATTCCTTTTACTGAATCCTTTTCTCAATTGCCTTCATATGCAAAGTTTCTAAAGGAGATACTATCCAAAAAGAGGAAGCTTGAAGAGTTTGAAACAGTGGTACTAACTGGATAATGTAGTGCAATCCTTCAACATAAGCTCCCTCCCAAGCTTAAAGATCCTGATAGTTTTTCTATCCCTTGTGATATTGACAATTTGCATATCGATAGAGCTCTTTGCGACTTGGTGCTAGTATGAACTTGATGCCCTTATCCATTTGTCAGAAGCTAAAATCAGGTGAACTTAAATTAATCACTATTTCTCTTCAATTAGCGGATCGATCAATAAAATATCTAAAAGGAATTTTAGAAAATATTCTGCTTAAGATTGGTAAGTTCTTTATCCATCTGGATTTTATTATATACTTGAAATGGAGGAAGACATGAGAACACCCATCATTCTTGGAAGACCATTTTTTGTCACTGCTGGAGCTACTATAGATGTGAAGAATGGAAAGTTGGCATTGCATATGGGAGAAAAACAAGTTATCTTAAACTTGTTTGATACCTCTATAAAATCAGCTGTAATAGATTCTTATTTTAAATTGATACGGCAAAGGGATGTGAAAAAGATGATGTTGAAGCACCACTTCCAAAAGCAAATCTAGCCATTTTCACGCTGAAGATTTGAAAAAAAAAAATGAACTAGTACATGATCCATCCCTTGCAATTCTAAAGATTAAATCTAAACCTCTCTCTTGTCCAATAGATCCTTTTCATCCAAAGGTTTAGCTAAAAGTGTGGTTGATTATTAGACAAAGTAAGAAGGATCCTTCTTACTTTGTCTAATACTATGAAGATCCTTCTTACTTTTATTCTCTTTAAGCTTGAAAGGGAATTTGGGATACTTCGGAGCTCTAATTTATGGAGAATAGCTAAGTTGAAATAAGAAAGAAAGCACTCAACAATCCCCATATAATTCAGCCTAAATTACATGGGTGAATCCATAAAAATATAGTGACCCGTATAACTAAAGAAGATATGTTTGAATGAGCTTAGGAGGTTACACGGATCTACTGAAAATTACACAGGGTGACCTCATGTGATTAGACCACCCTATATAAATTTGAAAGGAGAAAATAAGTACTCATAAATTTACACGAGACTATGAAAATTACATGGATTGAGCCCATGCGATCTGAGCAACCCATATAAATTTTACAAAGGGCCATCAATTTATATGAGTTCAACCAGTGTAATGTGTAGCCATATGATTTCAGTAGATAAACTTGACCTAATCAATTTTGTTGCATTATGATTAGTCTAAGAGGTCTCAAAGTCATATAGTATTGAAATAAGAGTCATAACAGGAATAAAAGCCAAGAATTTCAATTTGAAAAACATTTTGAATTTGGAGAGCACTAAGGAGAAACTGAATAAAAGGAGAAGAAGCCATTAGTTCATGGAGAAGATTTCGCAGCAAAAATTTGAGAATATCAAACTGTCAATTTCATTCGTGGATTTATTCGGTTTTATTTTTCTTATGTCTTATTCTCTTAATTTTATTGTTTTTACAATTATGAACATGATTGAGTAAATTTCTTTATTCTAGGATGTGGGAAGTAGCACTTTGATTATATGGGTCTTTAATTGCTTTCATTCAATAAATTTGTAATTTCATTATTTCATTCAATCTTATGAGAATTTAGTGCTTATTTTTTTATTGTACCCATTTTACATTGATCTAATATATTAATTGAAAAACTGAAAACTGAAGATTAATACAGTAAAAACATAAATTGAACCTAGGGTTTTAGATCTAAAAGATAAACTTTAATCCTTTGAAAAATTTTAACAATTAATCATAGATCCTAATGAGTTCTAATTGATTCAATACCGTGAAAATAGGTATTGATTTAGGGTTAATTTCCTTCAATTAAGTAATTTTCTATTTATTTAATGTTCAATTTTAATTCATTTCAAATGTAACCCTCTAATCTTAGAATATTTATCTCATAAGTGATCATCCAATTCAGTTATTAATTTATTTATTGCTTTCTTTAAATTAATTTTAAATTTATAATAATTTCTTGATAGTCTAAATAATTAAAATAATTAAACATTTAGTATTCAATATATTTCTCATGGAAAAGATATTTCTCTCATTACTTTATTACTTGTTAACGATTCAAGCACTTGTAAAAATTACGCAACATTAGACAAATGGTTCACATCAAAATAAAGAAAATTTTATAGATATAAACATCACCTGTGGAGAACTCATCTATAAAAAAGAATTAGATACCCACAAAAAAGAGGCTTTAAGATTTGCCAAGACCTCAAAATTCAAAAAAGCTTAAATGGAAAATTAGAAAGACTTGGAACGAACAAGTTATTTCCATCAATAGTTTAATAATTTATCAACCTAATTCACTTTCAAAACCTTGCCTCAATTGTAAAACTAAAAAAAATTCAATAACAAGTATAAGAGATCCAAACTATAAATAGACCTCCTAGAAATTTGATTCATATAAAAAACTCTCCAAGAAAAATCCTCTCTAAAATTTAATTTTTCATCCAAACTTAGTAAATGTATGATATGATATAGATATAGATATGAGAAAGAAGGTCATATCTCAATATATTATAGACTAAACAACAAAGCTTAATGAAATCCAACTAGAAGAAGATACCCGAAGTAGAATTGCAGCTTTTCTAATAGAGTCCTTTGAATCTGATTTAACACCTTTACAATTTTCTAAAAGTGAAGAAAATCTCCAATTTAATGAAATGTATTTAGAATTAGGTTCTAAAAAAGAGGTCAATGTTCTCGTAAAAGATAAAAAGTTCTTATTTAAAGTCATCTCACAAATACAAAATCCTTAATTATAATAGTAGTGCTTATCCAAACTTCAAAAATCGTCTGAATTACCATTACAATTAAACTCCTTCTATATCTTAGTTAAATCATATGCCTTGTAATAGTCGCTTAATTTCTAACACTGAAATTTCAAATGTAATACCCGGTTAGACTCCGGTATCGGAATTCCTACCGTCCGGTGGAATCTCGGATGTCGGAGACCTCTAGAAGGGTAGAGGCATGTTTTATAAAATGTTTTCATGTATTTTAATGTTTTAAAGTATGAAACTAAATGAGTTTTTGCATGAAAATAGCATTGGAGGAAAACCCAGGTTCGGCCGCCGAAAGTCAAGTTCGGCCGCCGAACATGCATGCGTTTTGGAGGCACGTTAGGCCCCCGAAAGCATGAGTTAGGGAAGTTCAGGTTCGGCCGCCGAAAGTCAAGTTCGGCCGCCGAACATTTGCATGGATGCGGAGGCACTTTCGGCCCCCGAACGTGGCCTGGCCAGCCACTATATAAGGGGCACTTAGCCGAAATGGGCGAACTTTCTCCCATTTTCGGCCACAGCAAGCTTCCGACTTTCCCTTTGCACACCTAGTGTTCTTCCTCCAAATCCCCACCATTTTTCTTGAGTTTTAAGCTTGCATTGAAGGTTTTGAACTTTTGAAACAAGTTTTGGAGCTTTGGGAACTCAGGAGCTCATCTTCTTGGATCTCCAAGTTTAGGTCGTCTCCCTCTCGATCTTCAAGAGGTAAGAGCCGATCTTAAGCTCCTTATGTGTTTTCAATAAGTTTTATGCTAGATCGATGGGTAGAAATGCATGTTAGGTTACATGTGGAGTTATGGGTTAACCTTGATGTCTTGGACAATGTATGTTGTTTTTGTGTGTGTTTGAAGTGTTGTAGTTGGGGTATTTGATGTTTTGAGGCCCCTAGGAACTTGTATGCATGTTTTAACTGAGGTATATGCATGATTGGTGAGTTTGGAGGCGAAAATGCATTTGGGAGCCAAGTTTCTGCCCTTCGGCAGAAACCAGGTTCGGCAGCCGAAGGCACTTTCGGCCGCCGAACATGGCTGGCGAGGCAGGCCTTTCGGCTGCCGAAGTTGCCCCCGAAGGGAGACTTTCGTCTCTGTCTGGGACTTTCGGCCGCCGAAGGTGCCGCCGAACATGCATGAGTTTCGTCTCTGTCTGGGAGTTTCGGCCGCCGAAGGTGCCGCCGAACCTGCCTAACTTTCGGCTCTGGAGGGACTTTCGGCCGCCGAACCTGCCGCCGAAAGTGCCCTGTCCAGCCATTTCTTGCATGTTGTTATGTGATTGTTTCATGATGTTTTAGGGGGTTTTTGGGGAGTATATTAGAGTTATGGTTATGTATGTTTGGTCCCTCATTGGAGTCCACCTGTGTAGGTTCGGACCCGAGGAACCGAGGACCCCAACAGTGAGCCAGCTGCTACAGAGTTTGTCAGAGCTAGCCAGAGGTGAGTGGAATAAACATTAAGTTTTAAAATAAATGAGATATGAATTTTGAGCATGATCCATGCATCATGAATGCCATGAGTTATAGTAGGTTGCTTGCATTAGTATTCACGAATATGTTGCATTGCATTTATGATGTTAATGTTGATGTGGATTGGTTATTGGATGATCCTTTAGTCCTCATATGATATGATTGATGTTATGGCATGTTATGGTATGGAAGTCTAGGTTGTACCCATTCTACGTCCCTGGCACGATGTAAGAGGAAGTCCAGGTTGTACCCATTCTACGTCCCTGGCACAGTTGGTCCATATGATATGTTATGATAAGGGAAAGACCGGTTGACCCATTCTACGTCCCGGCACAGTTGGACCTATGTAGGGGACTATAGGTGACAATACCATCCGAGATGTGATTTATTGTGATGTGTTGCATTCCATGAAAGCATGAAATTTTAATATATTGTTTTATACTATTCTGCTCACTGGGCTTTGTAGCTCACCCCTCTCCCCTAACCCCAGATGACGCGGAACCCTATGGCACAAGCCTCAAACTCACACGCACAAATAGATACGGAATCCAAAGATCTGATAAACCCACCTCCTATGGCACCCCAAACTTAGAGAAGCTGAAACACCAATGATCGAAGGATTTAGATGAGAATCCGACAAACGCCACAACGAATAGTTGATAAGTTAGCCAAGATTCCTGGTGCAATTGATGAAAGCAAATCCTCACTCTCACTCAAAGCAATACACGCCAAAGGCATGAAAGAAATTCTGAAAAGTTTGATTAAAAGCTACCTCTTACAATTGTTTCTTATCCTTATATAGTAAGGAGAAAAAGAAATAAAACCCTAAGACACTCTTCTTGGGCCTGACTTAAACACATAAGACCCAAGCCCAATCACACACTAAAATAACATATAAGTATTAAAATATAAGCCCACAACATGGCCCAACACTCTAAAACTTAAAAGATAAAATATGGCCAGAATACAAACCCAAACAAAACTAAAATAAAACAAGTGTTTAAATAATAAAACTAGCAAGCCCATCATAACAAAGTTGAATCTTCACAAAAGCCTTACTTGATCTTCACTTTAGGCTTTCCTTTATGTAGTTTTAGCCCATAGGTTTGATTAGGCTCCCTCAGCCTATGATTGCAAATGTTGCACCAAATCTGTCCCATATGAGTTAAAGCACGCCCTAAATATATATGGATTATATGAATATGATTTTGAACTACTCTTGGATCCATTGGAATGATATAAGTTTGCTCCACACCATTATTAGAAATTTGTCCTATTATATCCGTATCATTCCCTCTTTCTTTAGAAAAGATTCGTCCTCGAATCTTGCTGATATTTATGTCAAGAAGGAAAGCTTTAGGCACCCATGTATCTTCAAAGACCTCCTTTTGAATAGGTGGAAATAGTATAAAACTTTCATCATGGATGTTTTCATCAACAACCTGCACATCAAGAACAAATGAACTAGACATAAAAATATTAGTCATAGAAAGATCATGTGGATGTGACCCATTCTCCTCTACAACTTCCAAAACAGTCTTATTCACCTCCTCCACCTCATCAATCATGTGCTCCCCATGTCCACCATCATTCACAACCTCTTCTATAAGTTCATTAATGGAATTTTCAATTTCAATCTCTATGGAAGTTGACATTGGAACTTTAGCCTCTTCTTTCTCCTTTTCTTTCTCCATCTTCCCTCCTTGAAGTAGTCTTGATTCTTTTCCAGCCTCGTTACCCTCAAACTCACTCTTTTCTCTCATTTTTTCCACAGAACTCAAGCTCTCACTCTCCTTTGTAGCCAAGGCCGAAGCCTCCCTCTCCCTCTCCAGCATTTTTATGTGATCGGCATATACCTCTTGAGGTGATAAAGGAGCGAGTATAAGCTTCTGTCCTTCATGAGTGAAGGAGTACTTGTTATTGAGCCCATCATGTTGCACCTTTCTATCATATTGCCACGGCCTACCCAACAATATATGGCTTGCCTGCATAGGTACCACATCGCACAAGATCTCATCCTTATACCTACCAATAGAAAATGGTATAACCACCTGGCGTGTAACTCTGACCTCACCACAATCGTTCAACCATTGCAATCTGTATGGCTTAGGGTGTTTAATAGAAGCCAAGCCCAATTTCTCCACCATATACACACTAGCCACATTTGCACAACTACCTCCATCAATAATGACAGTACACACTTTTCCATTAACCAAACACCTAGTGTGAAATATGTTTTCCCGTTGTTCCAGGCTTTCTTCCTTAACCTGCATATTCAGAGCACGCCTAGCAACAAGCATCTCACAATGTGCAGCAAGCAACACATTATTAACAAACACATCCGAATCATCACAGTCATTATTGCAATTATGAGTTCTTTGAGGTATTCTTGTAGAAGTGGACGCTGGTGAGACATTCTGATCTTTACTCATCCTACCTTAAATCAACAAAGAACAAAGAGAACTAGCAAATATTGTGTTAGAAAAGAAAGAACTCAAGTGTTTGCACACTTACCACTCTTTTGCTGATTCTTCAATTGCACTTCAGAAACTAAGGTCAACCAACTAACCACAAGGTGCGTTTAATGAAAAAAAGAAAAAAAACCTAAGGAAAGAAGGAAGCGCACAAAAACTAGAAAGAAGACACTGACAATTTGGAAAGTAACACCAGAACTAGGTGGTGTGCTACTTGAAAAATATTACCTAGAGTATAGATATAAGCAAACAATACTCCAGCAATGTCAAGGAAGTAAAAGCAAGCTTAAACCAAAACGAAACTTTGAATTCAAATAAAAACGAATCTGGACAAAAGTTTGAATTTAATTCGCTTCAACGCAAATTAAATACGGATCTATTTAAATCTACCCAAAAAGGCAAGTATCAAAATACCACAAATAGAATCAGAAAAAAAAATATAAATTTCTCTCAGATCAGAAACATGGACGAAAATTCTGGTGTTAAAAGAAGGATTTGACATCAAATCAATTTAGATGCAATTTCCTTAAATGTGCACTTTAGGAAATTGGCAGAAATTCTTTTATCTCCTAATCTGGATTCAACCAAATTCAAAATTCAAAATTGATTCCCATAAATTACAGCAATCAATTGAGATAGGTAAGGCAATATGGACGAAAAAGGAAACATACCATAATTTCGGTCAGATCAAGATAAATAAGGTAAAAGCGATTTTTGATTTTTGATTTTTTTTTTTTTTTTTTGGATTTCGATTTTTTTTTTATAACTAATAATCAAGAAGGTGCAGCCATGGACACACAAGCTTTCACCGAAAAGAACAAGAAAGACAAGGAAAACTAAAAAAACCTCTAGATCCTAAGATAAATAAGAATTTACCTCACTTTGGCTCTGATACCAACTGACGCGGAACCCTATGGCACAAGCCTCAAACTCACACGCACAAATAGATACGGAATCCAAAGATCTGATAAACCCACCTCCTATGGCACCCCAAACTTAGAGAAGCTGAAACACCAATGATCGAAGGATTTAGATGAGAATCCGACAAACGCCACAACGAATAGTTGATAAGTTAGCCAAGATTCCTGGTGCAATTGATGAAAGCAAATCCTCACTCTCACTCAAAGCAATACACGCCAAAGGCATGAAAGAAATTCTGAAAAGTTTGATTAAAAGCTACCTCTTACAATTGTTTCTTATCCTTATATAGTAAGGAGAAAAAGAAATAAAACCCTAAGACACTCTTCTTGGGCCTGACTTAAACACATAAGACCCAAGCCCAATCACACACTAAAATAACATATAAGTATTAAAATATAAGCCCACAACATGGCCCAACACTCTAAAACTTAAAAGATAAAATATGGCCAGAATACAAACCCAAACAAAACTAAAATAAAACAAGTGTTTAAATAATAAAACTAGCAAGCCCATCATAACAAAGTTGAATCTTCACAAAAGCCTTACTTGATCTTCACTTTAGGCTTTCCTTTATGTAGTTTTAGCCCATAGGTTTGATTAGGCTCCCTCAGCCTATGATTGCAAATGTTGCACCAAATCTGTCCCATATGAGTTAAAGCACGCCCTAAATATATATGGATTATATGAATATGATTTTGAACTACTCTTGGATCCATTGGAATGATATAAGTTTGCTCCACACCATTATTAGAAATTTGTCCTATTATATCCGTATCACCAGATGTGCAGGTACAGGGTAGACCAGGAGGTTAGCCAGAGATATGAAGTGTTTATGTAATAGTTAGTTGTGGACATGACAGTTGTATTATGATGTAATGTAAGAGATTTCAGTATATTATAGCTATGTTATGTGTATTGATATTGAGGATTAGATATTGTGCTTGACATTATGTATTGAGGTATCCCTTTTATTACATGATCAAAATGTTTTATAATGTTTATGTTTAAGCCAACTCATCTTATGTGGTATCGCCCGTTGGGGCATTGATGAGATCCCACAGAGGGATCATGATTATGATCATGACTATGTACATGTATGTTCAGGTTGAGTTGGTGTATGAGAAATGAAAGAAAAGTTTAAATTTTTATGCATGTTGTTGATCATGTATGGGATTATACAGGTTTACAGGTTATATGACAGGCTTGCTACGGGTCCCGGCGGCCTTAAGTCGACCCGGATCCTAGCGCCGGTAGCGGTCCGATTTTCGGGTCGTTACAGAATGGTATCAGAGCCCTAGGTTCATAGGATCGGACCTAGAGTGTCGGGCTCATAGAGGTTATAGAAGGTCAAGCACAATAGGAAGGTCATGTCCACTAGGATAGGATGTTGAGTCCTGTCTTGATGATGATGTGTAATGCCATGATTATATACATGTGCATTGATGCTATGATATGTTTATGTGATGAGGGTTCATGTGTGCCCACATGAACCATATGATGCTAATGTTTGCTTGTTCTGAGCTGTTTTTCAGAAAACAGGATGAGAGGAACTCGTCGATCTGCACGGTTGACTGGAGTGCCACCTGAGGATGAGGGCACGAGCGCCCGTCCTCCTACATTGCCTAGGGCAATGTCTTGTAGAGCCAACAGAGAAAGAGTGTCAAGGGACCCTAGAAGGTCTTTTGATGCTAGCAGAAGGGGGACTGATAGAGGAGGAAGTTCTTCAGATGTGAGGGAGGTTATGGAAGAGGATCAGAGGAGGGATGGGAACCTGGATGTGAGCATGCAGGAAGAAGGGACAGGGGAGTCACAGGGAGGCGTTCAGGCCTCGGGGTATGGTTTTCCACCCCATTATCCACCCTTCCCACAGGGTTCAGGGTATCCGATGGGAGGTACATCGGATTACTCCAGCTTTCATCCCTACCCTACCTACATGCCTTATCCACCTTTCTATCCACCCTACACACAGTACCCAGCTTATCCACCCTCACCCTTCTATCCAAACCCGGCAAACCCCACCTCGGGGAATGCTGCACCTCCACCTCCACCACCTACAGAACCAGCAGCCCCAGTTACTCAACCTCCTAGACCTAGCTCAGTTGATGGGAGCAAGGTAAAGATGACAGACTACCTCAAGTTAGATGCTCCCAAATACAAGTCAGGGGATGACCCCTTTGAGTATCTGAGAGTGGTGAAGACGATAACTGATGAGCTAGGGGCAAGTGACAGTAGGGCCATTCAGATGGCAGGGTTCACTTTAAAGTGCAAGAAGGCACGGGAATGGTTCAAGTGTTATGTGGACCCGAGACTAGACGGTATGACATGGGAAGAATTTGCGAATGAGTTCGCTGGATGGGCTTTTCCAGACAGTTCTATAGAACTGAAAATGATTGAGTTTGAGCAACTGAGGCAGTCAGAGCACATGAGTGTAGAGGAGTTCACAGATAAATTCTTGGAGCTATTGCCTTTTTCAGGGCAAGCTCTAGATTCAGATACGAAGAAAGCCAAGAAATATGTTATGAAGCTGCATTCCAGGTACTCCTCGTTAGTTCAGTCAGCTGAGAGAGAAAGTTTCCACACTGTGGTGGATATGGCTCGAAGAATGGAGGCAAGTGCTATAGTTGAGGGGTCAGTGAGGCAGTCAGTGACCCAGTCTTCAGGGGTTAAGACCCCAAGCAGAGGAGGACCAGGTTTCTCTTCTCAGAGCTCAGGAAAGAAGAGGTGGGATAACACCACCAGGAAGCCGAAGAAGAATAAGTTTTGGAACAAGTTGAAATCCGGTCTGGGATTTGGCGGTGGCTCGAGCTCAGGCTCAGATGGTACAGAATGCCAGAGATGTGGAAGACCACACAGGGGAGTGTGTCGAGCTGGGACTAACACATGTTTTAGATGTGGACAGGAGGGACACATGGCTCGGGATTGTCCTAGAGCACCTTTTATGGGCCAGCCCCAGCAGACAGCTTCTGGTAGTGTGGCACAGCCAGCAGTTCCAGCCACAACTCAGGGCAGTGGCAGAGGTAGAGGGAGAGGGGCAGCCTCTTCTTCTGGTTCCCGAGGTGAAGGTCCATCAGCTCCAGCCAGGATCTTCACCATGACACAGCAGGAGGCTAACACATCCAACACCGTGGTGTCAGGTAATATCGTCATTGGGTGTTCTGATGTGTATGCATTAATGGACCCGGGTGCATCTCATTCATTTATTGCTCCGAGAGCCGTTGAGAGGTTGGGTCTGATAGTCTCTGGGTTAGAGTGTCCCCTATGGGTCAGTGGACCCAAGTGTGACCCGTCAGTGGCAGTGTCAGTCTGCCAGTACAGTCCAGTTTTTGTTGAGGGAAGATGCCTCTCCGCCGACCTTGTGGTTCTAGATTTGACAGACTTTGACGTCATTCTAGGGATGGATTGGCTATCTACCCATGGTGCTACCTTGGACTGCAGGGACAAGGTAGTCAAGTTCAGAGATCAGGACGGGTCAGAGGTCGTCTTCAGAGGAGACAAGAGGGGCACACCTAGAGGTCTGATATCAGCTCTTCAGGCTCGTAGGTTGCTTAGGAAGGGATGTCAGTGGTACTTAGCTCACGTGAGAGAGCTAGACAGTCAGGTCAGGGAGCCGGCCTCGGTGCCAGTTGTCAGAGAGTTTCAGGATGTCTTTCCTAATGAGCTTCCAGGATTACCACCTGCTAGGGAGATAGAGTTCGAGATAGAGTTGGTGCCTGGAACTAGGCCGATCTCTATCCCTCCCTACAGGATGGCCCCAGCCGAGTTAAAGGAGTTGAAGGAACAGTTGCAAGAGCTGGTAGAAAAGGGTTTCATCCGACAGAGTACCTCACCTTGGGGTGCTCCGGTTTTGTTTGTAAGGAAGAAGGATGGATCCCTTAGACTTTGTATCGACTACAGGCAGTTGAACAAAGTCATAACCAAGAATAGGTACCCATTGCCAAGGATCGATGATCTATTCGACCAGCTAGCCGGAGCAGGTTGTTTCTCCAAAATAGATATAAGATCGGGGTACCATCAGTTAAGGATAAGGGATGAGGATGTGCCGAAGACGGCTTTCAGGACCAGATATGGGCATTTTGAGTTCCTTGTGATGCCGTTCGGGTTAACTAACGCCCCTGCAGCATTCATGGATCTCATGAACAGAGTGTTTAGCCAATACCTGGATCACTTTGTTATTGTCTTCATAGATGATATCTTAGTGTATTCCAGGAATGCAGAGGAGCATGCCCATCATCTGCGGTTGGTCTTGCAGACTTTGAGGGAACATGGCTTGTATGCCAAGTTCTCCAAATGTGAATTCTGGCTGAGGAGCATTTCGTTCTTGGGGCATGTAGTGTCAGAGAATGGTATTGAGGTAGATCCCAAGAAGACAGAAACTGTGGCTAACTGGCCTAGACCCACTTCAGTGACAGAGATTAGAAGTTTCTTGGGTTTGGCAGGTTACTACAGGAGGTTCGTTCAGAACTTCTCAAAGATAGCAGCTCCTCTAACCAGACTAACCAGGAAGAGTCAGAAGTTTCTGTGGACCGACCAGTGCGAGGAGAGTTTCGAAGAGCTTAAGAAGAAGTTGACTTCAGCACCAGTGTTAGCTCTGCCATCTAGTGGAGAGGACTTTACAGTCTTTTGTGATGCGTCCCGTGTGGGACTGGGTTGTGTACTGATGCTGAATGAGAAGGTGATTGCTTATGCTTCTAGGCAGCTGAAGAAGCATGAGTTGAATTACCCCACACACGACCTTGAGATGGCAGCAGTAATCTTTGCACTCAAGATGTGGAGGCATTACCTCTATGGGGTGAAATGTGAGATCTTTACAGATCATAAGAGCCTGCAGTACATCTTGAGCCAGAGGGATTTGAATTTGAGACAGAGGAGATGGGTGGAGCTGCTGAGTGACTATGATTGCAAGATTCAGTACCATCCGGGTAAGGCGAATGTTGTGGCAGACGCCTTAAGCCGGAAATCACTCGGTAGTTTATCCCACATATCGGCAGAGAGGAGGCCAGTGGTGAAGGAGTTCTACAAGCTCATTGAGGAAGGTCTACAGATGGAGTTGTCTGGTACAGGTGCCTTGGTGGTCCAGATGAGAGTGGCACCCGTGTTTCTGGAGCAGGTGGCTCAGAAACAGCATGAGGACCCGGAGTTAGTGAAGATTGCCAGGACTGTTCAGTCAGGCAATGACAGTGAGTTCAGATTTGACAGCGAGGGAATCCTCCGCTATGGGAGCAGACTATGTGTACCAGATGACATTGGGCTAAAAGGAGACATTATGAGAGAGGCTCATAATGCAAGATACAGCATTCACCCAGGAGCCACCAAGATGTATCAAGATCTAAAGAAAGTTTATTGGTGGCCAGCGATGAAGAAAGAAGTGGCACAGTTTGTGTCCGCCTGCGAAGTGTGTCAGAGGGTGAAGCTGGAACATCAGAAGCCGGCTGGAATGCTTAACCCGCTACCTATTCCAGAGTGGAAATGGGAGAATATAGCTATGGACTTCGTAGTGGGGTTACCGGCGACGTCCAACAGATTAGACTCCATATGGGTGATTGTGGACAGACTCACCAAATCTGCTCACTTCATTCCTGTCAGGAGTGGCTACTCTGTGGACAAGTTGGCGCAGGTGTATGTGGATGAGATCGTCAGGTTGCATGGGGTTCCTGTTTCAATAGTGTCAGATAGAGGGCCCCAGTTCACCTCCAGGTTTTGGCGGAGTCTGCAGAATGCCATGGGTACTAGGTTGGATTTCAGCACTGCCTTCCACCCCCAGACTGATGGACAGTCAGAAAGGACCATCCAGACTATCGAGGATATGCTCAGAATGTGTGTGCTGGACTTTGGCGGTTCTTGGAGGCAGCATCTACCTTTGGTGGAGTTTGCCTACAACAACAGCCATCATGCTAGCATCGGGATGGCTCCATATGAAGCTTTGTATGGGAGGAAGTGCAGATCACCTGTTTGCTGGGAGGAAGTTGGAGAAAAGGCCTTGGCAGGGCCTGAGTTAGTAGAGATCACCAGCAGGGTGGTACCCATAATCAGAGAGAGAATCAAGACTGCTCAGAGCAGACAGAAGAGCTATGCAGACGTCCGCAGAAGACAGTTAGAGTTTCAGGAGGGGGAGTTGGTATTGCTCAAGGTGTCTCCAATGAAGGGAGTGGTTCGCTTCGGGAAGAAAGGTAAACTAGCCCCACGATACATCGGACCCTTTGAGATCTTGCAAAGGATTGGGAATGTGTCGTACAAGCTGGATTTACCTGCTTCGATGGAGAGAATCCATCCGGTTTTCCATGTTTCAATGTTGAGGAAGTTTGTGTCAGATCCGAGTAAGGTTCTTAGTGAGCCTGATGTGGAGGTCCAAGAGGATCTCACCTATGTTGAACAGCCAGTACGGATCATAGACACCCAGATCAGAAAGTTAAGAAACAAGGAAATCCCGATGGTGAAAGTCCTATGGAACCACCACAACTTGGAAGAATGCACTTGGGAGACACGGGAGTCCATGCTCCAGCAATACCCTCATCTCTTTTAAGGTTAGATCCCTATGTGTTTATGTGTATATATATATATGTTGTGTTGTTTGCTATGCATGTGCTAGTTGAGGAACATTCGGGGACGAATGTTCTTAAGGGGGGGAGAGTGTAATACCCGGTTAGACTCCGGTATCGGAATTCCTACCGTCCGGTGGAATCTCGGATGTCGGAGACCTCTAGAAGGGTAGAGGCATGTTTTATAAAATGTTTTCATGTATTTTAATGTTTTAAAGTATGAAACTAAATGAGTTTTTGCATGAAAATAGCATTGGAGGAAAACCCAGGTTCGGCCGCCGAAAGTCAAGTTCGGCCGCCGAACATGCATGCGTTTTGGAGGCACGTTAGGCCCCCGAAAGCATGAGTTAGGGAAGTTCAGGTTCGGCCGCCGAAAGTCAAGTTCGGCCGCCGAACATTTGCATGGATGCGGAGGCACTTTCGGCCCCCGAACGTGGCCTGGCCAGCCACTATATAAGGGGCACTTAGCCGAAATGGGCGAACTTTCTCCCATTTTCGGCCACAGCAAGCTTCCGACTTTCCCTTTGCACACCTAGTGTTCTTCCTCCAAATCCCCACCATTTTTCTTGAGTTTTAAGCTTGCATTGAAGGTTTTGAACTTTTGAAACAAGTTTTGGAGCTTTGGGAACTCAGGAGCTCATCTTCTTGGATCTCCAAGTTTAGGTCGTCTCCCTCTCGATCTTCAAGAGGTAAGAGCCGATCTTAAGCTCCTTATGTGTTTTCAATAAGTTTTATGCTAGATCGATGGGTAGAAATGCATGTTAGGTTACATGTGGAGTTATGGGTTAACCTTGATGTCTTGGACAATGTATGTTGTTTTTGTGTGTGTTTGAAGTGTTGTAGTTGGGGTATTTGATGTTTTGAGGCCCCTAGGAACTTGTATGCATGTTTTAACTGAGGTATATGCATGATTGGTGAGTTTGGAGGCGAAAATGCATTTGGGAGCCAAGTTTCTGCCCTTCGGCAGAAACCAGGTTCGGCAGCCGAAGGCACTTTCGGCCGCCGAACATGGCTGGCGAGGCAGGCCTTTCGGCTGCCGAAGTTGCCCCCGAAGGGAGACTTTCGTCTCTGTCTGGGACTTTCGGCCGCCGAAGGTGCCGCCGAACATGCATGAGTTTCGTCTCTGTCTGGGAGTTTCGGCCGCCGAAGGTGCCGCCGAACCTGCCTGACTTTCGGCTCTGGAGGGACTTTCGGCCGCCGAACCTGCCGCCGAAAGTGCCCTGTCCAGCCATTTCTTGCATGTTGTTATGTGATTGTTTCATGATGTTTTAGGGGGTTTTTGGGGAGTATATTAGAGTTATGGTTATGTATGTTTGGTCCCTCATTGGAGTCCACCTGTGTAGGTTCGGACCCGAGGAACCGAGGACCCCAGCAGTGAGCCAGCTGCTACAGAGTTTGTCAGAGCTAGCCAGAGGTGAGTGGAATAAACATTAAGTTTTAAAATAAATGAGATATGAATTTTGAGCATGATCCATGCATCATGAATGCCATGAGTTATAGTAGGTTGCTTGCATTAGTATTCACGAATATGTTGCATTGCATTTATGATGTTAATGTTGATGTGGATTGGTTATTGGATGATCCTTTAGTCCTCATATGATATGATTGATGTTATGGCATGTTATGGTATGGAAGTCCAGGTTGTACCCATTCTACGTCCCTGGCACGATGTAAGAGGAAGTCCAGGTTGTACCCATTCTACGTCCCTGGCACAGTTGGTCCATATGATATGTTATGATAAGGGAAAGACCGGTTGACCCATTCTACGTCCCGGCACAGTTGGACCTATGTAGGGGACTATAGGTGACAATACCATCCGAGATGTGATTTATTGTGATGTGTTGCATTCCATGAAAGCATGAAATTTTAATATATTGTTTTATACTATTCTGCTCACTGGGCTTTGTAGCTCACCCCTCTCCCCTAACCCCAGATGTGCAGGTACAGGGTAGACCAGGAGGTTAGCCAGAGATATGAAGTGTTTATGTAATAGTTAGTTGTGGACATGACAGTTGTATTATGATGTAATGTAAGAGATTTCAGTATATTATAGCTATGTTATGTGTATTGATATTGAGGATTAGATATTGTGCTTGACATTATGTATTGAGGTATCCCTTTTATTACATGATCAAAATGTTTTATAATGTTTATGTTTAAGCCAACTCATCTTATGTGGTATCGCCCGTTGGGGCATTGATGAGATCCCACAGAGGGATCATGATTATGATCTTGACTATGTACATGTATGTTCAGGTTGAGTTGGTGTATGAGAAATGAAAGAAAAGTTTAAATTTTTATGCATGTTGTTGATCATGTATGGGATTATACAGGTTTACAGGTTATATGACAGGCTTGCTACGGGTCCCGGCGGCCTTAAGTCGACCCGGATCCTAGCGCCGGTAGCGGTCCGATTTTCGGGTCGTTACATCAAATCTCAATGGAATTTCCATTGAAAATTTAAAATCTTGAGGCTAGGGATCTTAAATAAGGGTAAAATGGTTTTCGCAAAATATTCTAAAAATTATTTTTAAAAATAGCTTTTAGATAAATTAAAATTTAGCCTCTAAATCGGTGACTTAAGCTGTCAGAGGTGGCTTGATAACCCCAATATATAAGGACTTTTAAGCTTGAAATGGAGAGACATATTCTATCCATTTTTTCCATAGGCGGGTTTTTTAGCCTTTTCTTATTTCCTTTGAACTTTGCACTTAAATCAAACTTATTTCTAAGCTATTTAACATTTGATCCAAGGTTTTTTGACCTTCATTGTGTGCAAGATTCAAAGTTTAATCTATTCTTTTTTTAAGTTTCAAAGTGTAAGGTTGTTCCTCTTAAAATTTTGTTACAAAATTGCATATGTGAAAGGAATTCAAATGAGTCCCATGTTGAGAAAAAGAAAGATTTTGGCCTTCATATGTTTTTTTCTTTTAAAAAAAAGAGTTCCAAGTTTGGTTCTTGCATGTTGAGATTGAAGTTGATGATATGTTGAAATGAAACTTTTGCCTTCTTCTTTTCAATTGTTAGTATTAGATATTTAATATGGGTTTCCTTCTATATAAATGCATGTGTGATTAGTTAGGTTGTTGTTAGTTTTCAAGCCAGATAGAGAAAAAAATGTTTTTTTCCCTTAGTGTGATGACAACGCTAATGCATGTTGGTTTTTCTTTAGTTTTTTCATTACTATCGAACCTATGAAAGTCTTGTAATAGTTAGAATTACTTAAAATAGAATTAAGTTTTAGCATTCTACCAAACTCAAGTTCAACTACCAAATTTGCATTTTTAGACTGCCATTTTTGATAGCTTAAGATGCGACTTTATACGAGGACTTTAGGCTACCAAAAGTTCTTGGGTATAATGATCCGAAAACCGGACCGCTATCGGCGCTAGAATTCAGATCGATTTAAGGTCGCCGGAACCCATAGCAAGCCTACTATACATCCTGTGTACCTGTTAAAATCTCATACATAATCCTACATTATCACAAAAACTTAAATCTTCCATGAAACCAAGCTCAACCTATACATGTATCATATTGAAAACATAAAACCCATACTAGAGCCCTCATCCATACTAACATCACATGCCTCAAGCTTGGTCCAAACATAACTCATAATTAAAAACTTTTACATAATGATCATGTTAACAGGGATTGCAAAGGTAAAGAAAACTAGGGCCAAGCATAATTATAATCCATTAAAATTTACATATCCACACTATACTATTACAAAAACTATACCAACTACTATGCCGACTTCCTGATTCTATCTTTGATCCTACAAACCTGGGGTTAGAGGAAAGGGATAAGCTACAAGAGCCTAGTGAGCAAAACATAAAAATAGTTTAATAAACATATGCTCATATGAAATACGTCACAACACAAATAATTCACATCAAGATGAACTTGTTACCAGTAACCCTCTACATATTCCAATATGTCCGGCCCTCGACAGAGCTCCTCAGGACTTTTGCTTAAACATAACATAACATAACATATCCATAATGTCAGGAGCGTAGAATGGGCAACTCTAGTCTTTCCCTTACATAGTGCCAGGGGCGTAGAATGGACAACCCCTGGACTATCCGTATCATATCATGTCATAACATCTCGAGGGCTAGTGGGTCATCCAATATCCATCCACATCAATAGTAAATTATGCAATGCATCATATTTGTGAGTTTTAATGCAAACAACCTAATACATAAACATGACATTCTTGATGCGTGAACATACTTAAAAAATTTGATTACTTTAAAACAATAGATTTGTTTAGTTCTACTCACCTTTGGCCGACGTTTGCCTAACAATGACGCAGCTAACTCACTGAAGGCCTCTACGGTCTCCCAGGTCCGATCCTACACAGATGGACTCAAATGAGGGACCAAACATAACTATTACATGACTCTAAACCACTCCCCAAAAACCCCCCTTAAACATACCAAAACATGCACATAAAACAAGCAAAGGAAGGTTGGGCAGGAGACTTTCGGCGGCAGGTTCGGCGGTCGAAGGTCCCTCACAGATCCGAAAGTCAGAGACTTTCGAGGGCAAGTTCAACGGCCTAAACTCCACACAGATCCGAAAGTCAGCAACCTTCGGGGGTAGGTTCGGCGGCCTAAACCCCTTCACAGATCCTAAAGTCCATGCTTTTGGGGGCAGGTTAGGCGGCCAAAAGGCGCTGCCTCTACAAGCAGGTTCGGCTGCCGAACCTGGGTTCTCGAGCAAGGCAGAACTCGATTCTGCCCTATGCATACAGCCACCCAACTCTCCAATCCTCACACCCAACTCCTCAAACACATGCATACTCATTTATCAAGCATAAGGGGTATAAAAACTAGCCTAATCCCCAACAAGCAACAACAAAAACACATACGAGCAAACATTTATTAACAACCCAACTCAAACCCTACAACTTTTAGATCTAAACATTTCATGCATTTTTAACCTTTTACCCTTTCTTAAAACTTGATTAAAACATAAGAAAAACAAGGATCTAGGCTTACCTCTTGGAGATCCAAGGGTAGCAGCAACCCAAATTGGAGATGAGAGAAAAACGATCTCCGGAGGTCTCCAAGATTTCAAAACTTGGATTCAAGCTCAAATCTTCAAAAACAAAAAAGGAAACTCGTGAATTTCCTAAGAGATTTGAGGGAAAAACAACAAAATCATCAAAGGAAGGGCAAGGATCACCTTTGCCCGAAAATGGAGAGAAAACTCCCTCATTTTCTAGCCGAAGGCCTCTTATAGGTGGCTGGATAAACCACCTTTGGGGGCCGAAAAGGGAGGTCCCGCGGCGGCACCACCTTCAGCGGCCGAACCTGGGGTTCCTCTTCAAAACTCTTTTCTTTTCTTTTAAACTCAAAACCTTAAAGTTTTTCAAAATTCATTTTATAAAAACCTTATTTTACCATTCCTAATGAGATTCCAGCTTCGAGATTTTGGGTTCCAACGAAGATTCGATTGGAATTCCAATGCTAGAGTCTAGCCAGGTATTACATTCTTCCCCTCCTAAGAACATTCGTCCTCGAATGTTCAATAAACACACAAGCAAACATAAACATCAAGAAAACACAAGAAAACATAAGACACTTTAAAAGAGATAGGGGTATTGCTGGAGCATCGACTCCCGGGTCTCCCAGGTGCATTCTTCCATATTGTGATGATTCCAAAGAACTTTCACCATCACGATTTCCTTATTTCTCAGCTTTCTGATCTGCATGTCTACGATCCAAACTGGCTGCTCAACATAGGTGAGATCTCCTAGGATCTCTACATCAGGTTCATTAAGAACCTTATCCGGATTTGACATGAACTTTCGTAACATAGAAACATAGAAAATCGGATGGATCCTCTCCATAGAAGCAGGCAAATCTAACTTGTAAGATACATTCCCAATCGTTTGTAAAATTTCGAAGGGTCCGATGTACCTTGGAACTAGTTTACCTTTCTTCCCAAAACGAATCACCCCCTTCATAGGAGACACCTTAAGCAACACCATATCTCCCTCCTGGAAAACTACATGCTTCTTACGGATGTCTCCATAACTCTTTTGTCTGCTCACAGCTGTTCTGATTCTCTCTCTAATGATAGGCACTACCCTGCTGGTGATCTCTACTAGCTCTGGCCCTGCCAAGGCCCTTTCTCCTACTTCTTCCCAACAGACGAGTGACCTGCACTTCCTCCCATATAGAGCTTCATAAGGAGCCATCCCAATGCTAGCATGATAACTGTTATTGTAGGCAAACTCCACCAATGATAGATGTTGCCTCCAAGAACCGCCAAAGTCTAGCACACACATTCTTAACATATCTTCTATCATTTGGATGGTCCTCTCTGACTGTTTATCAGTCTGTGGGTGGAAGGCAGTGCTAAAGTTTAGCTTTGTACCTATAGCATTTTGTAGACTCCGCCAAAACCTAGAGGTAAACTAGGGTCCCCTATCTGAAACTATTGATACTGGAGCCCCATGCAGCCTGACAATCTCTTCCACGTATACCTGCGCCAATTTGTTCACAGAGTAACCACTCCTGACAGGAATGAAGTGAGCAGATTTGGTCAATCTATCCACTATTACCCATATAGAGTCTAGTCTGTTGGACGTTGCTGGTAATCCCACTACGAAATCCATCGCCACATTTTTCCATTTCCATTCTGGAATCGGTAGTGGGTTGAGCATCCCAGCTGACTTCTAATGTTCCAGCTTCACCCTTTGACATGTTTCATAAGCGGACACAAACTGCGCCACTTCCCTCTTTATAGCTGGCCACCAATAAACTCTCTTCAGATCCTGATACATTTTGGTGGCCCCAGGGTGAACACTGTACCTAGCATTATGAGCCTCTCTCATAATGTCTCCCTTCGAACTTACGTCATCTGATACACATAATCTATTTCCGTAACAGAGGATCCCTTTATTGTCGAATCTAAACTCACCATTCTTGCCTGTCTGAACAGTTCTCACTATTTTTACCAACTCGGGGTCCTCATTGTAACGACCCAAAAATCGGACCGCTACCGGCGCTAGGATCCAGATCGGCTTAAGGCCGCCGGGACCCGTAGCAAGCCTGACATGCAACCTGAAAACCTGTATAATCCCATACATGATCAACAACATAGATAAAAATTTAAAACTTTTCCTTCAAACATCCAACTCAACCTGAACATACATGTACATAGTCATAATCATAATCGTGATCCCTCTGTGGGATCTCATCAATGCCCCAACGGGCGATACAACATGAGATGAGTTGGCTTTCATGAACATTATAAAACATTTCTGATCATGTAATAAAAGGGATACCTCATACACAATGTCAAGCACAATATCTAATCCTCAATATCATTACATGACTAAAACTGTACTTTTACATAACATTAATACATTTATCATGTCCACACTATCTATTACATAAATCAGACTTCATTACTCTTGTAAACCTCCTGGTCTACCCTGTACCTGCAATCCTGGGGAAATGGGAGAGGGGTGAGCTACTAGAGCCCAGTGAGCAGAATAATAAAAACATTTAAATCATATGGATCATGGAATGCATCACATCACAGCTAATCACATCAAGGATGAACTTGTCACCAATAGCCCTCTACATGGTCCAACTGTGCCAGAACGTAGAATGGGTCCTGGTCTTTCCCTTACATATCATAACATAACAGTGTCCAACTGTGCCAGAACGTAGAATGGGTCCTGGTCTTTCCCTTACATAGTGCCAGCGAATGTAGAATGGGTCCCACTGGTCTTACTTTCCGTACCGTACATATCTCATCGTCATATCATAGATCGAGGGCTATGGATCATCCAACGTTCATCCACATAAACATTAAAATGTGCAATGCAACATATTCGTGAATTCTAATGCTGTAACGACCCGGAAATCCGACCCGTTACCGGCGCTAGGATCCAGATCGGCTTAAGGCCGCCGGGACCCGTAGCAAGCCAAGCATACCTCCTGTAACCTGTAATATCCCATACATGATCAACATACATAAAGCTGTAAACTTTTTCTTTCTTTTTCCAAGCTTAACCTGAACATGTGCACATCTAATAGCATAACCACCACTGGAGTCCTCATCAAATGCTCCAATGGGGTATTTCATCATTCGATAAGCTTGGACTATCAAATACATCATAAAAACATTTCTATAGATCATGTGCCAAGGGGATAACCATAAACATAGGGTCAAGCACATACTAATCCTCAATCATCATCATCATTACATATCATAACTGTACATTACTCATTCATTACATTACATGGTCATAAATACTCATTACATCATGTTCATGTCCACTACTATCTATTACAACATACAAGGCTTGACTTCACTCTAGCCGATTTCTTGACCTATCCTGTACCTGCAACTCTGGGGATAAAGGGAGTGGGGTGAGCTACTAGAGCCCAGTGAGCAGAAACTAAAAACATTTGTTTTAATTCCTCCCTTTTTAGGTATATTATTATTCATTTTATTATTATTATTATCATTTAACTTTTTCTTATTCATGCTTTCATGTATGCGCCATAACACAAACATTTCACAACAAGGATGAACTTGTCACCATATAGCCCCAATCTTTCTTACTCATACATGCCGGGGGCGTAGAGCCGTAGCAGGCACACCCGGACTTTCATAATCAGTCATAGTGCCAGGGGCGTAGAGCCGTAGCAGGCACACCTGGACTCACATAGGCTATCATGACATACAAGGGCTAATGGATCATTCAACATTCATCCACATCAACAACAAAGTATGCAATGCAACATATTCGTGAATTCTAATGCATACAACCTAATATTGCATAGCATAATGATGCATGGGCAATGCTTTATGATTCATTCATTTATTCCTTTACTTTAAAGTTTAAGGGGTTGTTCCACTCACCTGGTAACTGAAGCTTTAACAACGAACTCTGAACGACTATCTCACAACCGGGGGTCTCGGTTCCTCGGGTCCGAACCTACACAGGTGGACTCAAATGAGGCACCAAACATACGTGAACATGACTCCAAAATACTCCCCAAAGACCCCCTAAAACATCCTGAAAACATCACATGAAAACATGCAAGAAATGGCTGAACAGGGCACTTTCGGCGGCAGGTTCGGCGGCCGAAAGTCCCTCTGCAGCCGAAAGTCATGCAGGTTCGGCGGCACTTTCGGCGGCCGAACCTCCCAGACAGAGACGAAACTTGAGTTTCGGGGGCAGGCTTCGGCAGCCGAAACTGCCTCCACAAGGGGGTTCGGCGGCCGAAAGTCACTTCGGCGGCCGAACCTGAGTTTCTGCCGAAGGGCAGAAACTTGGTTCCCTTGTGTCCACAGCCTCCAAAACACCTCAAAACATGCATAAACTTGTTTCTACACATGCATACACATCATACATCACACCTAGGGGTCTCAAACTATAACATACCCCATCTACAACACTTCAAACACACAAACATCAACATACATTGTTCCTCAAAGTATACATTATACCCATATACATACATAAGACCTAAACATGCATTCTACCCCATCAACTTGCATAAAACTTTCATAAAACATAAAAGAAGTATAGATCGAAGCTTACCTCTTGAAGATCTAGAGGAAGAACGACCCTAGCTCGGAAAATGGAGGGATTTAGCTCCAAGACTTCCAAGCTCCAAACTTGCTTAAAAACACTCAAAAACTTTTGTGGGACCTTAAAACTCAAAGAAAGTGGTGGGGATTGAAGGAAAAACACAAGATTTGGGAGAGGGAGGTCGGAAGCTCGCTGAGGTCGAAAATGGGAGAAAACTCTCCCATTTCGGCTAAGTGCCCCTTTTATAGGTGGCTGGCCAGGCCACGTTCGGGGGCCGAAAGTGCCTCCGCATGCATGCAAGGTTCGGCGGCCGAACTTGGAGTTCGGCGGCCGAACCTGCATTTCCCTCACTCAAAACTTTCGGGCGCCTAAAGTCCCTCCGAAAGCATGCATGTTCGGCGGCCGAACTTCGGAGTTCGGCGGCCGAACCTGGATTTTCCTCCAAAGACTTTTCATGCAAAAACTCATTTAATTTCTTACTTAAAACCATTAAAATACATGAAAACACTTCATAAAATCATAGTCTTACCCTTCTAGAGGTTTCCGACATCCGAGGTCCCACCGGACGGTAGGGATCCCGATACCGGAGTCTAGCCGGGTATTACATTCTCCCCCCTTAAGAACATTCGTCCCCGAATGTTCCTCAACTAACATACAAAGCATGGCATCAATCATAACATACAACATGTCATACATGCAATACATAGAACAACTAACACTCACCTCAAAACAGATGGGGGTATTGCTGGAGCATAGACTCCCGTGTCTCCCAGGTGCATTCTTCAATATTGTGGTGGTTCCAAAGGACTTTCACCATCGGAATTTCCTTGTTCCTCAGCTTTCTGATCTGAGTGTCTAGGATCCGCACTGGCTGTTCTACATAGGTGAGATCCTCATGGATCTCCATATCAGGCTCACTAAGAACCTTACTCGGATCTGACACGTACTTCCGTAACAGAGAAACATGGAAAACCGGATGGATTCTCTCCATCGAAGCAGGCAAGTCTAGCTTGTACGACGCATTACCGACCCTCTGAAGCACCTCGAAAGGACCGATGTACCGTGGAGCTAACTTACCCTTCTTCCCGAACCGAACCACTCCTTTCATAGGAGACACCTTGAGCAAAACCAAATCCCCCTCCTGAAACTCTAGCTGTCTTCTGCGGATATCTGCATAACTCTTCTGCCGACTAGCAGCAGTCTTGATCCTCTCTCTGATTATGGGTACTACCCTGCTGGTAAGCTCTACTAACTCCGGACCCGCAAGAGTCCTCTCTCCTACTTCTTCCCAGCAGATAGGTGATCTGCACTTCCTCCCATACAAAGCTTCATATGGAGCCATCCCTATGCTAGCATGATAGCTGTTATTGTAGGCAAACTCCACCAAAGGTAGATGCTGCCTCCAAGAACCGCCAAAATCTAGCACACACATTCTGAGCATATCCTCTATTGTCTGGATGGTCCTCTCTGACTGTCCGTCTGTCTGTGGGTGGAAGGCAGTACTGAAGTCTAATCTGGTACCCATAGCGTTCTGCAGACTCCGCCAAAACCTGGAGGTGAACTGGGGCCCTCTATCTGACACTATAGATACCGGGACCCCATGCAGTCTGACAATCTCATCTACGTACACCTGCGCCAACTTGTCCACAGAGTAACCACTCCTGACAGGGATGAAGTGAGCAGATTTGGTGAGTCTGTCCACAATCACCCATATGGAGTCCAATCTGTTGGACGTCGCCGGTAACCCCACTACGAAGTCCATAGCTATATTCTCCCATTTCCACTCTGGAATCGGTAGTGGATTCAACATTCCAGCCGGCTTCTGATGCTCTAGTTTCACCCTCTGACACACATCGCAGGCTGACACGAACAGTGCCACGTCCTTCTTCATAGCTGGCCACCAATACACTCTCTTCAGATCCTGATACATCTTGGTGGCTCCAGGGTGAACACTATACCTGGTATTATGGGCTTCCCCCATAATATCTCCCTTCAGACCAATGTCATCTGGCACACATAATCTGCTCCCGTAGCGGAGGATCCCCTTATCATCAAACTTGAACTCATTACTCTGGCCTGACTGAACCGTTCTGGCTATCCTGACCAACTCTGGGTCCTCATGCTGTTTCTGAGCTACCTGCTCCAGAAACACGGGTGTCACTCTCATCTGAGCCACTAAGGCACCTGTGCCAGACAACTCCAACTGTAATCCCTCACTCATAAGTCTGTGGAACTCCTTCACCACCGGCCTCCTCTCTGCTGAAATGTGGGATAGACTGCCGAGTGATTTCCGGCTTAGGGCGTCTGCCACAACATTCGCCTTACCCGGATGGTACTGAATCTTGCAATCATAGTCACTCAACAGCTCTACCCATCTCCTCTGCCTCATGTTCAGTTCTCTCTGACTCAGGATGTACTGCAGGCTCTTATGATCTGTGAAGATCTCACACTTTACCCCATAAAGGTAATGCCTCCACATCTTGAGTGCAAAGATCACTGCTGCCATCTCTAGGTCATGTGTGGGGTAATTCAGCTCATGCTTCTTCAGCTGCCTAGAAGCATAAGCGATCACCCTCTCATTTTGCATTAGCACACAACCCAGTCCCACACGGGACGCATCACAATATACTGAGAAGTCATCATCACTTTTTGGCAGAGCTAACACCGGTGCTGAAGTCAACCTCCTCTTAAGCTCCTCAAAGCTTTCCTCACACTGATCGGTCCATATGAACTTCTGATTCTTCTTTGTCAATTTGGTCATAGGAGCAGCAATCTTTGAGAAGTCCTGAACGAACCTCCTGTAGTAACCTGCTAAACCCAGAAAACTCTTGATCTCGGTCACTGTGGTGGGTCTAGGCCAGTTAGCTACAGCCTCTACCTTCTTGGGGTCTACTTCAATACCCTGTTCTGACACAATGTGCCCCAAGAATGATATGCTCCTAAGCCAAAACTCACACTTGGAGAACTTGGCATACAAGCCATGCTCTCTCAAGGTCTGCAAAACTGTCCTCAGGTGATGGGCATGCTCCTCTGCATTTCGGGAATACACTAAGATATCATCTATGAAGACAATAACGAAGTGATCCAGATACTGACTGAATACTCTGTTCATGAGGTCCATGAATGCTGCAGGGGCGTTGGTCAGCCCAAACGGCATCACAAGGAACTCATAGTGCCCATACCTGGTCCTGAAAGCTGTCTTCGGTATATCTTCATTCCTTATCCTCAACTGATGGTACCCTGATCTCAGATCTATTTTGGAGAAACAACTTGCTCCTGCTAGCTGGTCGAATAGATCGTCGATCCTCGGCAAAGGGTACTTGTTCTTGGTAGTGACCTTGTTCAACTGTCTGTAGTCGATACAAAGTCTGAGGGATCCATCCTTCTTCCTCACAAACAAAACCGGAGCACCCCAAGGTGAAGTACTCGGTCGGATGAAACCCTTATCTACCAGCTCTTGCAACTGTTCTTTCAGTTCTTTCAATTCAGCTGGTGCCATCCTGTAGGGAGGGATAGAGATCGGTCTGGTACCAGGCATTAACTCAATCTCGAACTCTATCTCCCTAGCAGGTGGTAACCCTGGCAGCTCGTCTGGGAAAACATCTAAGAACTCATTCACCACAGGCACTGAGGCGGGCTCTCTGACATGACTATCTAACTCCCTCACATGAGCTAGAAACCCCTGACATCCCCTCCTAAGCAACCTACGAGCCTGAAGAGCTGAGATCAGACCTCTAGGTGTACCCCTCTTGTCTCCTCTGAAGACGACCTCTGACCCATCCTGATCTCTGAATCTGACTACCTTGTCTCTACAGTCCAAGGTAGCACCATGGGTCGATAACCAATCCATCCCTAGAATGACGTCAAAATCTGTCAAATCTAGAACCACGAGGTCGGCGGAAAGGCATCTTCCCTCTATGAAAACTGGACTACATTGGCAGACTGCCTCTGCCACTGACGGGTCACACTTGGGTCCACTGACCCATAGGGGACACTCTAACCCAGAGACCATCAATCCTACCCTCTCCACGACTCTCGGAGCAATAAAAGAATGAGATGCACCCGGGTCCATTAAGGCATACACATCAGAACAACCAACGATGAGATTACCTGCCACCACGGTGTTGGATGTGCTGGCCTCCTGCTGAGTCATAGTGAAGATCCGTGCCGGAGCTGATGGACCTTCACCTCTGTATCCTGCTGATGAAGAGGCTGACCCTCTCTCCCTGCCTCTGCCACTGGCCTGTGTTGCGGCTGGAGCTACTGGCTGCACCACACTGCCGGAGGCTGTCTGCTGAGACGGTGCTGCAAAGGCTGCTCTAGGACAGTCTCGAGCCAAATGACCCGCCTGTCCGCATCTGAAACATGTGTTTGTCCCTGCCAGACATACTCCTTTGTGTGGTCTCCCACATCTCATACATGCTGTAACCTCTGCGCCAGAGCTTGAGCCACTGCCTAAACCCAGACCTGACTTGATCTTGTTCCAGAACTTATTCTTCTTAGATTTTCTGTGGCCTCTGTCCCACTTCTTATTTCCTGCAACTGCTGTATTCAGAGAAGAAGAGTCTAACCTTTCCCCACCTGGGGTCTTGGAACCAGAAGACTGTGCCACTGACTGTTTTACCTTCCCCTCAACGATAGCACTAGCCTCCATTCTCCTAGCCATATCCACTATGGCATGGAAACTCTCCCTCTCTGCTGACTGTACCAAAGAGGAATACCTGGAGTGCAGCCTCATAATATATCTACTTGACTTCTTTTGATCTGTATCCAAATTCAGCCCAGCATATGGCAGCAACTCCAGGAACCTGTCTGTGTACTCCTCCACACTCATCTGATCAGTTTGCCTCAACTGCTCGAATTCTATCATCTTCTGCTCTCTAGAGCTCTCAGGGAAAGCCCATTCTGCAAACTCATTTGCGAACTCCTCCCAGGACATACTGTCCGCTCTCGGGTTCACATAGTTCTTAAACCAACTACGTGCCTTCTTGCACTCCAGTGTGAACCCAGCCATCTGAATGGCTCTACTATCATCGGCCCCTATCTCATCTGTAATAGTCTTGACCCTGCTCAGATACTCAAATGGGTCATCACCTGCTCTGTACTGAGGAGCACCCAACTTCATGTAATCGGTCATCTTGACCTTGCTCCCTCTAGATGAGGTAGGTTTGGGTACTTGTGTTTCCGGGACAGTAGGTACTGGGGGTGGTGGAGGTGCAACATCCCCTGGGGTAGGGTTTGCTGTACTGGTATAGGGAGGTGGAGGTGGGTACATGGGGTACTGAGAGTATGGTGGGTAGTAAGGTGGGTATGGCATATGTGGAGGATAAGGGCTAAAACTGGGGTTATCCGATGTACCTCCCATCGAATACCCTGGATGGTGTGAATAGGGTGGGTAGTGATGTGGCTGGACATAACTCGAGGCCTGAGTGCCTCCTTCTGATTCTCCCATGCCCTCCTCCGGCATGCTCACACCAAGATTGCCATCCCTCCTCTGATCTACTTCCATATCCTCAGACATTCCTCCCTGCACTGTTCCTCTTACTGATCCGCTTCTACCCAGATCCAAAGACCTTCTAGGGTCTCTAGCTACTCTGTCTCTGTTGGACCTACTGGACATTGCCCTAGGCAAAGCTGAAGGACGGGCATCAGCGCCCTCGTCCTGAGGTGGCACTCCAGTCAATCGTGCAGATCGACGAGTTCCTCTCATTCTATCCTCTGAAAAACAACACATAGCATAAGCAATCATTAGCATCATATGGTTCATGTGGAAACACATGAACCCTCATCACATACATAGCATCACATCATAGCATTTATGCACATGCATATCATCATGGCATATCATATCATCATATAGACAGAACTCTACATCCTATCCTAGTGAACATGATTTTCCTAGTGTGCTTGACCTTCTAGAACATCTATGAGCCCGACACTCTAGGTCCGACCATATGAACCTAGGGCTCTGATACCACTCTGTAACGACCCGGAAATCCGACCCGTTACCGGCGCTAGGATCCAGATCGGCTTAAGGCCGCCGGGACCCGTAGCAAGCCAAGCATACCTCCTGTAACCTGTAATATCCCATACATGATCAACATACATAAAGCTGTAAACTTTTTCTTTCTTTTTCCAAGCTTAACCTGAACATGTGCACATCTAATAGCATAACCACCACTGGAGTCCTCATCAAATGCTCCAATGGGGTATTTCATCATTCGATAAGCTTGGACTATCAAATACATCATAAAAACATTTCTATAGATCATGTGCCAAGGGGATAACCATAAACATAGGGTCAAGCACATACTAATCCTCAATCATCATCATCATTACATATCATAACTGTACATTACTCATTCATTACATTACATGGTCATAAATACTCATTACATCATGTTCATGTCCACTACTATCTATTACAACATACAAGGCTTGACTTCACTCTAGCCGATTTCTTGACCTATCCTGTACCTGCAACTCTGGGGATAAAGGGAGTGGGGTGAGCTACTAGAGCCCAGTGAGCAGAAACTAAAAACATTTGTTTTAATTCCTCCCTTTTTAGGTATATTATTATTCATTTTATTATTATTATTATCATTTAACTTTTTCTTATTCATGCTTTCATGTATGCGCCATAACACAAACATTTCACAACAAGGATGAACTTGTCACCATATAGCCCCAATCTTTCTTACTCATACATGCCGGGGGCGTAGAGCCGTAGCAGGCACACCCGAACTTTCATAATCAGTCATAGTGCCAGGGGCGTAGAGCCGTAGCAGGCACACCTGGACTCACATAGGCTATCATGACATACAAGGGCTAATGGATCATTCAACATTCATCCACATCAACAACAAAGTATGCAATGCAACATATTCGTGAATTCTAATGCATACAACCTAATATTACATAGCATAATGATGCATGGGCAATGCTTTATGATTCATTCATTTATTCCTTTACTTTAAAGTTTAAGGGGTTGTTCCACTCACCTGGTAACTGAAGCTTTAACAACGAACTCTGAACGACTATCTCACAACCGGGGGTCTCGGTTCCTCGGGTCCGAACCTACACAGGTGGACTCAAATGAGGCACCAAACATACGTGAACATGACTCTAAAATACTCCCCAAAGACCCCCTAAAACATCCTGAAAACATCACATGAAAACATGCAAGAAATGGCTGAACAGGGCACTTTCGGCGGCAGGTTCGGCGGCCGAAAGTCCCTCTGCAGCCGAAAGTCATGCAGGTTCGGCGGCACTTTCGGCGGCCGAACCTCCCAGACAGAGACGAAACTTGAGTTTCGGGGGCAGGCTTCGGCAGCCGAAACTGCCTCCACAAGGGGGTTCGGCGGCCGAAAGTCACTTCGGCGGCCGAACCTGAGTTTCTGCCGAAGGGCAGAAACTTGGTTCCCTTGTGTCCACAGCCTCCAAAACACCTCAAAACATGCATAAACTTGTTTCTACACATGCATACACATCATACATCACACCTAGGGGTCTCAAACTATCACATTCCCCATCTACAACACTTCAAACACACAAACATCAACATACATTGTTCCTCAAAGTATACATTATACCCATATACATACATAAGACCTAAACATGCATTCTACCCCATCAACTTGCATAAAACTTTCATAAAACATAAAAGAAGTATAGATCGAAGCTTACCTCTTGAAGATCTAGAGGAAGAACGACCCTAGCTCGGAAAATGGAGGGATTTAGCTCCAAGACTTCCAAGCTCCAAACTTGCTTAAAAACACTCAAAAACTTTTGTGGGACCTTAAAACTCAAAGAAAGTGGTGGGGATTGAAGGAAAAACACAAGATTTGGGAGAGGGAGGTCGGAAGCTCGCTGAGGTCGAAAATGGGAGAAAACTCTCCCATTTCGGCTAAGTGCCCCTTTTATAGGTGGCTGGCCAGGCCACGTTCGGGGGCCGAAAGTGCCTCCGCATGCATGCAAGGTTCGGCGGCCGAACTTGGAGTTCGGCGGCCGAACCTGCATTTCCCTCACTCAAAACTTTCGGGCGCCTAAAGTCCCTCCGAAAGCATGCATGTTCGGCGGCCGAACTTCGGAGTTCGGCGGCCGAACCTGGATTTTCCTCCAAAGACTTTTCATGCAAAAACTCATTTAATTTCTTACTTAAAACCATTAAAATACATGAAAACACTTCATAAAATCATAGTCTTACCCTTCTAGAGGTTTCCGACATCCGAGGTCCCACCGGACGGTAGGGATCCCGATACCGGAGTCTAGCCGGGTATTACAAATGCAAACAACCTAAAACATCACATGGCATTTATGATGCATGAATCATGCTAAAAAGTCCATCATTTGCTTTAAAACATAATGAGATATTCCACACACCTCTGGATAGCTCTGACCAGACACTGGGGCAACAGACTCACTGCTGGGGTCCTCGGTTCCTCGGGTCCGAACCTACACAGGTGGACTCAAATGAGGGACCAAACATACATGAACATAACTCTAAACTATCCCCCAAAAACCCCCTAAAACATCATGGAACAATCATAGAAAAACATGCAAGAAAAGGCTGAACAGGGCACTTTCGGCGGCAGGTTCGGCGGCCGAAAGTCCCTCCAGAGCCGAAAGTCAGGCAGGTTCGGCGGCACCTTCGGAGGTCGAAACTCCCAGACAGAGGCGAAACTCATGCATGTTCGGCGACACCTTCGGCGGCTGAAAGTCCCAGACAGAGACGAAAGTCTCTTTTCGGGGGCAACTTTGGCAGCCGAAAGGCCTGCCTCCCCAGCCATGTTCGGCGGCCGAAAGTCCCTTCGGCTGCCGAACCTGGTTTCTGCCAAAGGGCAGAAACTTGGCTCCCTTATGCATTTATGCCTCCAAACTCATCCAATCATGCATAAACCTATTCTACAACATTCCCAAGCATTCACAAGCAAACATACAAGCTCCTAGGGGCATCAAACCAACAAAAACCCCAACTACAACACACAAGCAACTCACATTGCTCAAAAACACATATAAAACCCATAAACCTAACTATGAGCTAAACATGCATTCTACCCCCATGAACTTCATAAAACTTATTTAAAACATAATGTAAGCTAGAGATCGACTCTTACCTCTTGAAGATCGAGGGTGGAGGCGACCAAACTTGGAGTTGGAAGAGATTCGGGTTCTTGAACCTCAAAGCTCCAAAACTTTGCTCAAAAGCTCAAATCTTCAAAACGAAGTTAAAACAAGTGAAAAACTTGAAAGATCTAGAGGAAAAACATCAAGGATCGGTGAGGGGCGGCGGAAAGCTCACCTTGGCCGAAAATGGGGAAAAGCTCGCCCGTTTTCGGCTAAGGGACCCTTTTATAGTGGCTGGCCAGGCCACGTTCGGGGGCCGAATGTGCCTCCGCATGCATGCCATGTTCGGCGGCCGAACTTGAGGTTCGGCGGCCGAACCTGGACTTCCCTCACTTGTGCTTTCGGGGGCCTAAAGGCGCTCCCGAAGGCATGCATGTTCGGCGGCCGAACTTGAGGTTCGGCGGCCGAACCTGAGTTTTCCTCCAAGGTTGTTTTAATGCAAAAACTCATTTCCATTTTACTTAAAACCATGAAATACCTTAAAACATTTTATGTAAACATGTTTCTACCCTACTAGAGGCTTCCGACATCCGAGATTCCACCGGACGGTAGGAATTCCGATACCGGAGTCTAGCCGGGTAGTACATTCTCCCCCCCTTAAGAACATTCGTCCCCGAATGTACCTCAACTAGCACACATAGCATGGCATATAACATAACATACATACATAGCACATAAACACATAGAGATCTAACCTTAAAAGAGATGAGGGTACTGCTGGAGCATAGACTCCCGTGTCTCCCAAGTGCATTCCTCCAAATTGTGGTGGTTCCACAGGACTTTCACCATCGGGATTTCCTTATTTCTTAGCTTTCTGATCTGGGTGTCTATGATCCGTACTGGCTATTCAACATAGGTGAGATCCTCTTGGACCTCCACATCAGGCTCACTAAGAACCTTGCTCGGATCTGACACAAACTTCCTCAACATTGAAACATGGAAAATCGGATGGATTCTTTCCATCGAAGCAGGTAAATCCAGCTTGTACGACACATTCCTAATCTTTTGCAAGATTTCAAAGGGTCCGATGTATCGTGGGGCTAGTTTACCTTTCTTCCTGAAGCGAACCACTCCTTTCATTGGAGACACCTTGAGCAATACTAGATCCCCCTCCTGAAACTCTAACTGTCTTCTGCGAACGTCTGCATAACTCTTCTGTCTGCTGGCAGCAGTCTTGATTCTCTCTCTGATTATGGGTACCACCCTGCTGGTGATCTCTACTAGCTCAGGCCCTGCCAAGGCCTTTTCTCCAACTTCCTCCCAGCAAACAGGTGATCTGCACTTCCTTCCGTACAAAGCTTCATATGGAGCCATCCCGATGCTAGCATGATGGCTGTTATTGTAGGCAAACTCCACCAAAGGCAGATGCTGCCTCCAAGAACCGCCAAAGTCCAACACACACATTCTGAGCATATCCTCGATAGTCTGGATGGTCCTTTCTGACTGTCCATCAGTCTGGGGGTGGAAGGCAGTACTGAAATCCAACCTGGTACCCATGGCGTTCTGCAGACTCCGCCAAAATCTGGAGGTGAACTGGGGCCCTCCATCTGACACTATCGAAACAGGAACCCCATGCAGTCTGACGATCTCATCCACATATACCTGCGCCAACTTGTCCACAGAGTAGCCACTCCTGACAGGAATGAAGTGAGCAGATTTGGTGAGTCTGTCCACAATCACCCATATGGAGTCCACTCTGTTGGACGCTTCCGGTAACCCCACTACGAAGTCCATAGCTATATTTGCCCATTTCCATTCTGGAATAGGTAGCGGGTTAAGCATTCCAGCCGGCTTCTGATGTTCCAGCTTCACCCTCTGACACACTTCGCAGGCTGACACAAACTGTGCCACTTCTTTCTTCATAGCTGGCCACCAATAAACCTTCTTTAGATCTTGATACATCTTGGTGGCTCCGGGGTGAATGCTGTATCTTGCATTATGAGCCTCTCTCATAATGTCTCCTTTTAGCCCAATGTCATCTGGTACACATAGTCTGCTCCCATAGCGGAGGATCCCCTTGCTGTCGAATCTGAACTCACTATCATTGCCTGACTGAACAGTCCTGGCAATCTTCACTAACTCCGGGTCCTCATGTTGTTTCTGAGCCACCTGCTCCAGAAACACGGGTGCCACTCTCATCTGGGCCACCAAGGCACCTGTACCAGACAACTCCATCTGTAGACCCTCCTCAATGAGCTTGTAAAACTCCTTCACCACTGGCCTCCTCTCTGCCGAAATGTGGGATAAACTACCGAGTGATTTCCGGCTTAAGGCGTCTGCCACAACATTCGCCTTACCCGGATGGTACTGAATCTTGCAATCATAGTCACTCAGCAGCTCCACCCATCTCCTCTGTCTCAAATTCAAATCTCTTTGACTCAGGATGTACTGCAGGCTTTTATGATCTGTAAAGATCTCACATTTAACCCCATAGAGGTAGTGCCTCCACATCTTGAGTGCAAAGATTACTGCTGCCATCTCCAGGTCATGTGTGGGGTAATTCAACTCATGCTTCTTCAGCTGCCTAGAAGCATAAGCGATCACCCTCTCATTCTGCATCAGTACACAACCCAGTCCCACACGGGACGCATCACAAAAGACTGTAAAGTCCTCATCACTAGATGGCAGAGCTAAAACTGGTGCTGAAGTCAACCTCTTCTTAAGCTCTTCAAAACTCTCCTCGCACTGGTCGGTCCACAGAAACTTCTGATTCTTCCTGGTTAACCTGGTCAGAGGAGCTGCTATCTTTGAGAAGTCCTGAACGAACCTCCTGTAGTAACCTGCCAAACCCAAGAAACTTCTAATCTCTGTCACTGAAGTGGGTCTAGGCCAGTTAGCCACAGTTTCTGTCTTCTTGGGGTCCACCTCAATACCATTCTCTGACACTACATGCCCCAAGAACGAAATGCTCCTCAGCCAGAATTCACACTTAGAGAACTTGGCATACAAGCCATGTTCCCTCAAAGTCTGCAGAACCAACCTCAGATGATGGGCATGCTCCTCTGCGTTCCTAGAATACACTAAGATATCATCTATGAAGACAATAACAAAGTGATCCAGGTATTGGCTAAATACTCTGTTCATGAGATCCATGAATGCTGCAGGGGCGTTGGTTAACCCGAACGACATCACAAGGAACTCAAAATGCCCATATCTGGTCCTGAAAGCTGTCTTCGGCACATCTTCATCCCTTATCCTTAGCTGATGGTACCCCGATCTTAGATCTATTTTGGAGAAACAACCCGCTCCTGCTAGCTGGTCGAATAGATCATCGATCCTTAGCAGAGGGTACCTATTCTTGGTAGTGACTTTGTTCAACTGCCTGTAGTCGATACAAAGTCTGAGGGATCCATCCTTCTTCCTCACAAACAAGACCAGAGCACCCCAAGGTGAGGTACTCTGTCGGATGAAACCCTTTTCTACCAGCTCTTGCAACTGTTCTTTCAACTCCTTCAACTCGGCTGGGGCCATCCTGTAGGGAGGGATAGAGATCGGTCTAGTTCCAGGCATCAACTCTATCTCGAACTCTATCTCCCTAGCAGGTGGTAAACCTGGAAGCTCATCAGGAAAGACATCCTGAAACTCTCTGACAACTGGTGTAACGACCCCAAAATGGACCGTCACCGGCGCTAGGATTCAGGTCGGCTTAAGGCCGCCAGAACCCGTAACAAGCCTGCTATACTCTCTGTGTACCTATAAAACTCATACATGATCATACATTTTCTGTGAAAATAAAAACTCTTTGCTGAACCAAGGCTTAACCTGTGCATGCACTATCTCTGTACTCTGTACTCATGTACTCTGTACTCTGTACTCTGTACCCTTGACTAGAGCTTACTCTAGATGGGTTAACTCATACCTGGTAAGCCTGGTTTTTACATACAGGAAAACATATACATACACAGATCATGTATAAAACATACATCACTAGGTCAAGCACATGTCTAACTGTATACACAACTCGTACATTTCTTTAAGATTACATGTCCACTCTAAGCTATTACAAATCTCTTTATTCTTCCTGTACTCTGCTGAACTGTCCCTGTACACTGTACACTGAACCTGCAAAACTGGGGTTAAGGGAGTGGGATGAGCTCTATAGCCCAGTGAGTAGAACAGTAAAACATCTCAGTAAAATATGATCTCATGAAATGCACCATAGCACAAACAAGCCATATCAAGAGTAAACCTGTCACCACATAGTCCCAGTAACTCTGTGCCAGGGCGTAGAATCGAGCACCTGGTCTTCCTGTCATATATGTATATGTGTATATAACACCTCTGTACTTACCATTGCCAGGGCGTAGTCAAAGGCTCCTGGACTTGCTATACCTGCCAGGGCGTAGTCAAAGGCACCTGGACTTCTCTATACCTGCCAGGGCGTAGTCAAAGGCTCCTGGACTTCCTGTCTGAGACTATTGGATCATTCAGCATTTACCCACATCACCAAATAACGATGCAATGCAACATATTCGTGGATACTAATGCAATCACCCTATGGCATAAGCATGATGCATGAGATATGCTAAAACATTCCATTGTGCAAGTAAAAGAGTTAAGTTTAGTTCCACTCACCTCGGCTACCTGGACTGACTCTGCAGGCTCTGGAGTAGAACTCACTGCTGTTCTCTCTGGTTCCTCTGGTCTGTACCTCTACAGATAGACTGAAATGAGGGACCAAACTAGCTTATGACCAACTCTATTAAACTCCCCAAAAATCCCCTTAAACTCACTCTAACATCCATGCAAAGCATGCAAAGGAAAGCTAGACAGAACACTTTCGGCGGCAGGTTCGGCGGCCGAAAGTCCTCTCCAGAGACGAAACTCAAGTACCTTCGGCGGCCGAACTTCCACTTTCGGCTGCCGAACCCTTTCGGGGGCAAGTTTCGGAGGCCAAAAGGCACTCCAGAGACGAAAGTCTCTAACCTTCGGCGGCACCTTCGGCGGCCGAACTTCCCTCCAGAGCCGAAAGTCCAAAAGCTCGGGGGCAAGCTTGGGCAGCCGAAGCCACCTCCTCACACCTCTTCAGGGGTTCGGCGGCCGAATGTACCTTCGGCTGCCGAACCTGAGTTCATCAGCAGGGCAGAAACTTGCCCTGCCTCTCGCCAAATGCACCAAACTCCCCTCCAACTTCACACCACACTTTCTCAACTTGCATACACTCATGTATATGCTCAAAGGGGTCAAAAACTACCTAAAACCCCAAAAACACAACTCAAACAACACAAAAACAAGCTCTATGCACAAAATCCCTATCCATGCACCTTCTCTCTCAACCCCATAAAACCTTCAGAAAACATACCAACAAGCTCAGGATCTTCACTTACCTTGTGAAAACAAGTAGATGAAGGATCCTCACGTGGAGTTTTGGAGCAACTCTCCTTCAAACTCTCCAAACATCACAACTTTGAGTTTTTAGCTTAAAACCTTCAAAAGATCATAAAAACTAATCAAATCTTTGCATGATTTAATGAAAACATGAAGAAATACTCACAAAGGACAGAGTTTCACCTCAGCAAGTGAAAGAAACGGTGTTCTACCGCTTCAACCGACTGAGGGCCATTTATAGGTGGCTGGCCAGACCACCTTCGGCGGCCACACATGAAATCGAAAGCCATGCATGTTCGGCGGCCGAACCTCAACTTCGGCGGCCGAACCTGGCTTTTCTGCCTTGGTTCATTTCCCTCAAAACTCATTTCCTTATGGTTAAAACTTCATGAACATCTCAAAACATGTGAGAAAAACAGAAATCAAACCCTACGAGAGACCTTCGACATCAGAACCTCCATCGGAAAGTAGAATTCCGATGCCGGACTCGAGCCGGGTATTACAACTGGCACTGAGGCTGGCTCCCTGACCTGACTGTCTAGCTCTCTCACATGAGCTAAGTACCCCTGACATCCCTTCCTAAGCAACCTACGAGCCTGAAGAGCTGATATCAGACCTCTAGGTGTGCCCCTTTTGTCTCCTCTGAAGACGACCTCTGACCCGTCCTGATCTCTGAACTTGACTACCTTGTCTCTGCAGTCCAAGGTAGCACCATGGGTAGATAGCCAATCCATCCCTAGAATGACGTCAAAGTCTGTCAAATCTAGAACCACAAGGTCGGCGGAGAGGCATCTTCCCTCAACAAAAACTGGATTGTACTGGCAGACTGACACTGCCACTGATGGGTCACACTTGGGTCCACTGACCCATAGGGGACACTCTAACCCAGAGACTATCAGACCCAACCTCTCAACGGCTCTCGGAGCAATAAATGAATGAGATGTACCCGGGTCCATTAATGCATACACATCAGAACACCCAATGACGAGATTACCTGACACCACGGTGTTGGATGTGTTAGCCTCCTGCTGAGTCATGGTGAAGATCCTGGCTGGAGCTGATGGACCTTCACCTCGGGAACCAGAAGAAGAGGCTGCCCCTCTCTCTCTACCTCTGCCACTGCCCTGAGTTGTGGCTGGAGCTGCTGGCTGTGCCACACTACCAGAAGCTGTCTGCTGGGGCTGACCCATAAAAGGCGCTCTAGGACACTCCCGAGCTATGTGTCCCTCCTGTCCACATCTGAAACATGTATTAGTCCCAGCTCGACACACTCCCCTGTGCGGTCTTCCACATCTCTGACATTATGTACCATCTGAGCCTGAGCTCGAGCCACCGCCAAATCCCAGACCGGATTTCAACTTGTTCCAAAACTTATTCTTCTTCGGCTTCTTGGTGGTGTTATCCCACCTCTTCTTACTTGAGCTCTGAGAAGAGAAACCTGGTCCTCCTCTGCCTGGGGTCTTAACCCCTGAAAACTGGGTCACTGACTGCTTCACTGACCCCTCAACTATAGCACTCGCCTCCATCCTTCGAGCCATATCCACCACAGTGTGGAAACTTTCTCTCTCAGCTGACTGAATCAACGAGGAGTACCTAGAATGCAGCTTCATAACATATCTCTTGGCTTTCTTTGTATCTGTATCTAGAGCTTGCCCTGAAAAAGGCAATAGCTCCAAGAATTTATCCGTGAACTCCTCTACACCCATGTGCTCTGACTGCCTCAGTTGCTCAAACTCAATCATCTTCAGTTCTCTGGAACTGTCTGGAAAAGCCCATCCCGCGAACTCATTCGCGAATTCCTCCCATGTCATGCCGTCTAGTCTCGGGTCCACATAACACTTGAACCATTCCCGTGCCTTCTTGCACTTTAAAGTGCACCCTGCCATCTGAATGGCCCTGCTATCATCCGCCCCTAGCTCATCAGTTATTGTCTTCACCACTCTCAGGTACTCAAAGGGGTCATCCCCTGACTTGTATTTGGGAGCATCCAGCTTGAGGTAATCTGTCATCTTTACTTTGCTCCCATCAGCTGAGCTAGGTCTAGGAGGTTGAGTAACTGGGGCTGATGGTTCTGTAGGTGGTGGAGGTGGGGGTGCAGCATTCCCCGAGGTGGGGTTTGCCGGGTTTGGATAGAAGGGTGAGGGTGGATAAGCTGGGTACTGTGTATAAGGTGGATAGAAAGGTGGATAAGGCATGTAGGTAGGGTAGGGGTTAAAGCTGAAGTAATCCGATGTACCTCCCATCGGATACCCTGAACCCTGTGGGAAGGGTGGATAATGGGGTGGAAAACCATACCCCGAGGCCTGAACGCCTCCCTGAGACTCCCCTGTCCCCTCTTCCTCCATGCTCACATCCAGGTTCCCATCCCTCCTCTGATCCTCTTCTGTAACCTCCCTCACATCTGAAGAACTTCCTCCTCTATCAGTCCCCCTTCTGCTAGCATCAAAAGACCTTCTAGGGTCCCTTGACACTCTTTCTCTGTTGGCTCTACAAGACATTGCCCTAGGCAATGTAGGAGGACGGGCGCTCGTGCCCTCATCCTCAGGTGGCACTCCAGTCAATCGTGCAGATCGACGAGTTCCTCTCATCCTGTTTTCTGAAAAACAGTACACATCATACAAACATTAGCATCATATGGTTCATGTGGGCACACATGAACCCTCATCACATATACATCATCCATATCATAGCTGTAATACCCGGCTAGAGTCCGGCACCGGAATTCTTGTCGTCCGGTGGACTCCGGGATGTCGGAATCCTCTAGAGGGTAGGAGATATGAGTTTCTCACGAATGTTGTGTGGTTTACTGTGTTACAGGTAAATGAAACCAAGTTTTGAGTTGAAATGAACCAAGGCAGAGGAGCCAAGTTCGGCCGCCGAAGATAAGTTCGGCCGCCGAAAGTGCCCAATATTCGGCTTCCGAATTCAGGTTCGGCCCCCGAATGTTGCATGGTTTTGCATGCGATTCGGCAGCCGAAGCTGAGTTGCTTAGCCAGCAGTTTTGTATCCCTTAGTCAGCATTTTGGACAGGTGTTATCACCAGATCATGTCCAGAAGTTGGTCACATCTCCCATGCTTTATCTGCACGCTTTGAGCTGCTCAGGCTAAGGGTTTCACAGGTGTGGAAAGTTTTGACGTGAAAACAAACTTAGTTTTGAATGTTTTGAAGCAAAAAGCTCCGTTTGTGCGAGTTTGAGAGTTTGAGGAGAGTTGGTCCGTTTTCCTTAGTTAGAGTGTTCAGCTTCTTGTTACAGGAGGTAAGTAATGCTCTTGAATCTGTTTATGTGTTTTCTGAAGGTTTTATGGAAGTTAAGGGAGAGAGATGCATGTTTAAGTGAGTAGTAGTGGTTTTGATGAGTTATGCATGTATACATGTTTCTGTGTTATGTTTGATTTGTTGTTTGGGGTTATTAGATAGTTTTCGACCCCTGTGATCATATACTTGAGTATATGTGTGTTGAGGAGTTGGAGTATAGATGTTTTGAGTGGTTGAAGGGAAGGAGAAGATGGTTTGCCGTTGAAGCTGAGTTCTGGATGAACTCAGGTTCGACAGCCGAAGGTTCATTCGGCCGCCGAACCTCCTGCATGGTGGCTTGGTTGCCACAGCTTGCCCCTGAGTGTTTTTGTATGTTCGGCTCTGTTTGGGGGATTCGGCCGCCGAAGGTGCCGCCGAAGGTGCTTGAGTTTCGTCTCTGGAGAGGACATTCGGCCGCCGAATCTGCCGCCGAAAGTGTTCTGTCCAGCTTTTCTTTTGCATGCTTTGCATGGATAGTTGCGTGAGTTTAAGGGGATTCTTGGGGAAGTTTAAGAGAGTTATTTCTACGCTTGTTTGGTCCCTCATTTGAGTCCATCTGTATAGGTACAGACCAGAGGAACCAGAGAGAGCAGCAGTGAGTACTGCTCCAGAGGTTCAGAGCCTGCAGAGTCAGTCAGTCCAGATAGCCAGAAGTGAGTGGAACTAAACTTATGACTTTTAATTGAACCACAAACTGCTTTTAGCATATCTCATGCATCATGTTTATGCCATAGGTTGATTGCATTAGTATTCACGAATATGTTGCATTGCATCGTTATTTGGTGATGTGAGTGAATGCTGAATGATCCAATAGTCTCAGACAGGAAGTCCAGGAGCCTTTGACTACGCCCTGGCAGGTATAGTAAAGTCCAGGAGCCTTTGACTACGCCCTGGCAATGGTAAGTACAGAGGTGTTATATACACATATACATATATGACAGGAAGACCAGGTGCTCGATTCTACGCCCTGGCACAGAGTTACTGGGACTATGTGGTGACAGGTTTACTCTTGATGTGGCTTATCTGTGATATGGTGCATTCCATGAGATCATATTTTACTGAGATGTTTTACTGTTCTACTCACTGGGCTATAGAGCTCATCCCACTCCCTTAACCCCAGTTTTGCAGGTTCAGTGTGCAGGTTCAGTGTACAGTGTACAGGGACAGTCCAGCAGAGTACAGGAAAAGTAAAGAGATCTGTAATAGCTTAGAGTGGACATGTAATATTAAAGAGATGTAATAGTTGTTGCTTGACCTAGTGATGTATGTTGTGTACATGATCTGTATATGTATATATGTTTTCCTGTATATGAAAACCAGGCTTAACAGGTATGAGTTAACCCATCTAGAGCAAGCTCTAGTCAGGGATACAGAGTACAGAGTACATGAGTACAGAGTACAGAGATAGTGCATGCACAGGTTAAGCCTTGGTTCAGAAAAGAGTTTTATTTTCACAGAAAATGTATGATCATGTATGAGGTTTACAGGTACACAGAGAATATAGCAGGCTTGCTACGGGTTCTGGCGGCCTTAAGCCGACCTGAATCCTAGCGCCGGTGACGGTCCATTTTGGGGTCGTTACAATAGCATCAATGCACATGTATATAATCATGGCATTTCACATCATCATACAAGACAGGACTCCACATCCTATCCTAGTGGACATGATCTTTCCTATTGTGCTTGACCTTCTAGAACATCTATGAGCCCGACACTCTAGGTCCGATCCTATGAACCTAGGGCTCTGATACCATTTTGTAACGACCCAAAAATCGGACCGCTACCGGCGCTAGGATCCAGATCGGCTTAAGGCCGCCGGGACCCGTAGCAAGCCTGACATGCAACCTGAAAACCTGTATAATCCCATACATGATCAACAACATACATAAAAATTTAAAACTTTTCCTTCAAACATCCAACTCAACCTGAACATACATGTACATAGTCATAATCATAATCGTGATCCCTCTGTGGGATCTCATCAATGCCCCAACGGGCGATACAACATGAGATGAGTTGGCTTTCATGAACATTATAAAAGATTTCTGATCATGTAATAAAAGGGATACCTCATACACAATGTCAAGCACAATATCTAATCCTCAATATCATTACATGACTGAAACTGTACTTTTACATAACATTAATACATTTATTATGTCCACACTATCTATTACATAAATCAGACTTCATTACTCTTGTAAACCTCCTGGTCTACCCTGTACCTGCAATCCTGGGGAAATGGGAGAGGGGTGAGCTACTAGAGCCCAGTGAGCAGAATAATAAAAACATTTAAATCATATGGATCATGGAATGCATCACATCACAGCTAATCACATCAAGGATGAACTTGTCACCAATAGCCCTCTACATGGTCCAACTGTGCCAGAACGTAGAATGGGTCCTGGTCTTTCCCTTACATATCATAACATAACAGTGTCCAACTGTGTTAGAACGTAGAATGGGTCCTGGTCTTTCCCTTACATAGTGCCAGCGAACGTAGAATGGGTCCCACTAGTCTTACTTTCCGTACCGTACATATCTCATCGTCATATCATAGATCGAGGGCTATGGATCATCCAACGTTCATCCACATAAACATTAAAATGTGCAATGCAACATATTCGTGAATTCTAATGCAAACAACCTAAAACATCACATGGCATTTATGATGCATGAATCATGCTAAAAAGTCCATCATTTGCTTTAAAACATAATGAGATATTCCACTCACCTCTGGATAGCTCTGACCAGACACTGGGGCAACAGACTCACTGCTGGGGTCCTCGGTTCCTCGGGTCCGAACCTACACAGGTGGACTCAAATGAGGGACCAAACATACATGAACATAACTCTAAACTATCCCCCAAAAACCCCCTAAAACATCATGGAACAATCATAGAAAAACATGCAAGAAAAGGCTGAACAGGGCACTTTCGGCGGCAGGTTCGGCGGCCGAAAGTCCCTCCAGAGCCGAAAGTCAGGCAGGTTCGGTGGCACCTTCGGCGGTCGAAAGTCCAGACAGAGACGAAAGTCTCTTTTCGGGGGCAACTTCGGCAGCCGAAAGGCTTGCCTCCCCAGCCATGTTCGGCGGCCGAAAGTCCCTTCGGCTGCCGAACCTGGTTTCTGCCAAAGGGCAGAAACTTGGCTCCCTTATGCATTTATGCCTCCAAACTCATCCAATCATGCATAAACCTATTCTACAACATTCCCAAGCATTCACAAGCAAACATACAAGCTCCTAGGGGCATCAAACCAACAAAAACCCCAACTACAACACACAAGCAACTCACATTGCTCAAAAACACATATAAAACCCATAAACCTAACTATGAGCTAAACATGCATTCTACCCCCATGAACTTCATAAAACTTATTTAAAACATAATGTAAGCTAGAGATCGACTCTTACCTCTTGAAGATCGAGGGTGGAGGCGACCAAACTTGGAGTTGGAAGAGATTCGGGTTCTTGAACCTCAAAGCTCCAAAACTTTGCTCAAAAGCTCAAATCTTCAAAACGAAGTTAAAACAAGTGAAAAACTTGAAAGATCTAGAGGAAAAACATCAAGGATCGGTGAGGGGCGGCGGAAAGCTCACCTTGGCCGAAAATGGGCAAAAGCTCGCCCGTTTTCAGCTAAGGGACCCTTTTATAGTGGCTGGCCAGGCCACGTTCGGGGGCCGAATGTGCCTCCGCATGCATGCCATGTTCGGCGGCCGAACTTGAGGTTCGGCGGCCGAACCTGGACTTCCCTCACTTGTGCTTTCGGGGGCCTAAAGGCGCTCCCGAAGGCATGCATGTTCGGCGGCCGAACCTGAGTTTTCCTCCAAGGTTGTTTTAATGCAAAAACTCATTTCCATTTTACTTAAAACCATGAAATACCTTAAAACATTTTATGTAAACATGTTTCTACCCTACTAGAGGCTTCCGACATCCGAGATTCCACCGGACGGTAGGAATTCCGATACCGGAGTCTAGCCGGGTATTACATTTCTGTTTCTGCGCCACCTGCTCTAAAAACACGGGTGTCACTCTCATCTGAGCCACTAGCGCACCTATACCAGACAACTCTAGCTGTAAACCCTCATTAATGAGCCTGTAAAATTCCCTCACCACTGGTCTTCTCTCTACTGAGATATGGGATAAACTACCAAGTGATTTCTGGCTGAGAGCATCTACTACTACATTTGCCTTACCCGGATGATACTGGATCTTGCAATCATAATCACTAAGCAGTTCCACCCATCTTCTCTACCTCAGGTTCAACTCTTTCTGACTCAAGATGTATTGCAAGCTCTTATGATCTGTAATGATCTCACATTTTACCCCATACAGGTAATGCCTCCACATCTTGAGTGCAAAAATCATAGCTGTCATCTCTAGATCGTATGTAGGATAATTCAACTCATGCTTCTTCAGCTGTCTAGAAGCATAAGCAATTACCCTCTCGTTCTACATCAACACACAACCTAGTCCCACTCGGGATGCATCACAAAGCATTGTGAAATCCTCATTACTCGTAGGCAGAGCTAACACCGATGCTGACGTCAGTCTTCTCTTTAGCTCTTCAAAACTTTCTTCACATTGTTCTGATCAAACAAATCTCTTATTCTTTTTGGTCAACCTGGTCATAGGAGCAGCAATTTTAGAGAAGTCCTGGACAAACCTCCTGTAGTAACCTGCCAAACCCAAAAAGTTTTTAATCTCGGTCACTGTAATGGGTCTGAACCAGTTAGCTATAGCTTCTACTTTCTTAAGGTCCACCTCGATTCCCTTTTCTGAAACTACATGCCCCAAGAAAGAGATACTCCTCAACTAGAACTCACATTTAGAGAACTTCGCATACAAGCCGTGTTCTCTCAGAGTCTACAACACAACCCTCAAATGATGGGCATGCTCCTCTGCGTTTCTAGAATACACCAAGATATCGTCAATGAAAGCAATAACAAAGTGATCCAGAAACTGGCTAAAAACTTTGTTCATGAGATCCATGAATGCTGCAGGGGCATTGGTTAACCGAACAGCATCACTAGGAACTCATTATGCCCATATCTGGTCTTGAAAGCTGTCTTGGGTACGTCTTCCTCTCTGACTCTCAACTGATGATACCCAAATCTCAAATCTATTGTGGAAAAACAACCGGCTCCTACTAGCTGGTCAAATAGATCATCGATCCTAGGTAACGGATACTTGTTCTTGATAGTGACTTTGTTCAATTGTCTATAGTCAATACAAAGTCTTAGGGATCCATCCTTCTTTTTCACGAACAAATAGATCCATCCTTGATTCTTAGCTGGTGATACCCGGATCTCAGATCTATCTTGGAGAAACAACCTGCTCCTGCTAGCTGGTCAAATAGATCGTCGATCCTAGGTAACGGATACTTGTTCTTGGTAGTGACTTTGTTCAACTGCCTGTAGTCGATACAAAGTCTTAGGGATCCATCCTTCTTCTTTACAAAAAAGCACTGGAGCACCCCAGGGTGAGGTACTAAGTCGGATGAAACCCTTATCTACCAATTCTTACAACTGTTCTTGCAACCGTTCTTTCAACTCCTTCAACTCGATAGGTGCCATCCTGTAGGGAGGGATAGAGATGGGTCTGATTCCTGGCATTACTTCAATTTCGAACTCTATCTCCCTAGCAGGTGGTAAACTTGGTAGCTCATCTGGGAAAACATCGAGAAATTTTCTGACTACGGGCACTGAAGCTGGTTCCCTAACTTGACCATTTAACTCTCTGATATGTGCAAGAAACCCCTGACAATCCCTCCTAAGAAACCTATGAGCCTGCAAGGCAAATATCAAACCTCTAGGCATACCTATCATTTCTCCTCTGAAGACGACCTCTGATCCATCTTGTTCTCTAAACCTGATTACCTTGTCTCTGCAGTCCAAGGTAGCACCATGAGTAGAGAGCCAATCCATCCTTAGAATGACGTCAAAATCGGTCAAATCGAGAACCACAAAGTCAACTGGAAGGCACTTATCCTTAACAAAGACTAGACTGAACCGGCAGACTGACTCTGCCACAAATGGATCACACTTGGGCCCACTGACCCAAAGAGGACACTCTAGCCTGGAAACTATCAAACCCAAACTCTCTACGACTCTCAGAGAAACAAAAGAATGAGAGGCACCAGGGTCCATAAGAGCATACACATCAAAACACCCAATAGTGAGTTTACCTGACACCACCGTGTTTAATGTGTTGGCCTCCTGCTGTGTCATGGTGAAGATCCGTGCTGGAGCTGAAGGACCTTCCCCTTGGGAACCTGCTGAAGAAGAGGTTGTCCCTCTCCCTTGACCTTGCCCTCTGCCCTGAGATGTGGCTAAAGCTGCTGGCTGAGCCACATTGCCAGAAGCTGTCTGCTGGGACTGTGCCATTAAAGCTGCATTGGGACACTCACGTGCCATGTGCCCCTCCTGTCCACATCTGAAACAAGCTATAGTCCCAAACCGACAAAGCCTTTTATGCGGCTTACCGCACCTCACACATCTAGAGCTGTCCGAACCAGAGCTTGAACCACCACCCATTCCCAGACCAGACTTCAATCTGTTCTAGAATTTGTTCTTCTTCGGCTTCTTAGTGGATCTATTCCACTTTTTAATTCCTGTGGCGACTGCACTCAGAGAGGAGAGATCAAATTTCCCTGTACTCGGGGTTTTGGAACCCGAGGACTGTGCCACCTATTGCTTAACTGTTTCCTAAATGATGGCACTAGCCTCCATTTTCCTGACTGCATCCATAATAGTGTGGAAGCTCTCTCTCTCTGCTGCTAAAATCAAGGAGGAGTACCTAGAGTGGAGTCTCATGGTATACCTCCTAGCCTTATTCTGATCAGTGTCATAAGCCTGACCCACAAACTGAAGCAACTCCAGGAACTTGTCTGTATACTCATCCACGCTCATATCTTCAGTCTGTCTCAATTGCTCAAATTCTATCACTTTCAACTCCCTCAAACTATCTGGAAAGGCCCACCCTGCAAACTCATTTGCAAACTATTCCCAAGATAGACTATCCAGATTCGGGTCCACATAGTTCTTGAACGATTCTTTTACCTTCTTGCATTTTAAAGTGAACCCCGCCATCTGAATGGCTCTACTGTCACTGGCCCATAACTCATCAGCTATCATTTTCACCGTCTTGAGGTACTCATACGAATTATCACCTGTTTTATACTTAGGAGCATCTAACTTCAGATAGTCCGTCATTTTCACCTTGCTCCTTGCCGATGGGTTAGGTTTGGGTGGTTGGGTTTCAGAAATTTCTAGTTCTGCTGGGGGAGGAGGTGGTGCAGCATTCCCTGGATTAGGGTTTGCTGGATTTTGGTAATAAAAAGGTGGAGGAGAAAACATGGGATATGGTGGGTAATAGGGAGGATAGGGCATGTGTGAGGGGTTCGGGTGGTAGCTAGAGAAATCCGATGGACCTCCCATCAGATATTCGGGTCCCTGTGGGTAGGGTTGGTACTGAGGTGGGTAAGCAAAACCCGAGGCCTGAGCGCCTCCTTCAGATTCTCCCACACCCTCTCCTGAAAAACTCACACCCAAACTTCCGTCTCTTCTTTGATCATCCTCCACTGTTTCCCTAACATCTGCTGACCTCCTTCCTGGATCTATTCTCCTTCTGTTTACATTAAAAGACCTTCTAGGGTCCCTTGATGTTTCTCCTCTATTAGTCCTACTCGACCATGCTCTTGACGGAGCAGTAGGAGGAAGGGCATCCATGCCCTCATTTTCAGGTGAAACTCAGGTCAATCGTGCAGATTGACGTGAGCCTCGCATCCTGTCTTCTGAAAAATAACATATATCACATAAACATTAGTATCATATGGTTCATGTGGACACACATGAACCCTCAAAATATACATAACATATCATTAATGCACATGCATAATATCATGGCATTACACATCATCATACTTTCATCAAGACAGGACTCTACATCCTATCCTAGGGGACATGATTTTTCCTAATGTGCTTGCCCTTCTATAACATGTATGAGCCCGACACTCTCTAGGTTCGACCATATGAACCTAGGTCTCTGATACCACTCTGTAATGACCCAGAAACCAGACCACTACCGGCGCTAGGATTCAAATCGACTTAAGGTTGCCAGAACTCGTAGCAAGCCTACTATACATCCTGTGTACCTGTTAAAATCCTATACATGATCCTACATTATCACAAAAACTTATACCTTCCATGAAACCAAGCTCAACCTGTACATGTATCATACAGAAAACATAAAACCAATACTAGAGCCCTCATCAAATGCTCTAGTATGGTTAACATCACATGCCTCAAGCTTGGTCCAAACATAACTCATAATTAAAAACTTTTACATAATGATCATATTAACAGGGATTACAAAGGTAAAGAAAACTAGGGCCAAGCACAATTCTAATCCATTAAAATTTACATGTCCACACTTGGTGGATTCCCTACTGCAGGGTCAGCTGTTCGATCATCTCCCTCAATTTTGCCAAAGATGCCTCAATCGCAGCAAGTCGCGCCTCTTGTTTATCTGCCATGGTCGAACTTTACTCAGATACCAATCTGATAAAGAACTAATTAGACTCTGTTAGGAGTTTTAACCAATATCATTTGGCTAAGACGATATAAGAGAAAAGATAGGCTGAAAGACGAACAGTGTAATACCCGGCTAGACCCCGGCATCGAAATTCCTAACTTCCGGCGGAATCTCCATTGGAATCCGGAATTCTTGGATGACGGAGCCTTCTAGAAGGGTAAAATAAAGGTTTTCTAAAATTTTTTTATATGTTTTTATGGTTTTAATGAAGAAAGAAATTGAGTTTTGAAAGAAAAGACCAAGGAGGGAAAAGCCAGGTTCGGCCGCCGAACATTAGGCTCTTACGGAAACACCTTTGGCTCTCGAAGGTGGTCTGGCCAGCCACCTATAAAAGGCCCCTTGTCCGAAAATGAGCGAGTTTTCTCTCTCTATTTTCGGGCATAGGTGAGATTTTGCCCTCCTATGGTTGATTTTATGTTTTCCTTCAAATCTTTCAAGTTTTTGACAAACTTTTATCTTATTTTGAAGTTTGTAAGCTCAAAATTGAAGTCTTGAAGCTTGGAGGCCCCCAGAGCTCGTTCCTCCACATCTCCAAGTTTGGGATCGCATCTCCTCTCGATCTTTAAGAGGTAAGTGTAGATCCTCCTCTTCTTTTAGGTTTTAAGTGAGTTTTAAGGGGTTTTAAGGGTGGTTAATGCATGTTTAGAGTAAATGTAAAATGTTAGGGTTATGTTAGTTTAATGAGAAATGTGATGTTAAATGTGATGTTTGTTGGGGTATAGGCTAGTTTTATGCCCCTATATGTTTGAAAATGTATTTATGCATGTTTTAGAATAGATGAATGTGTGTTGGGAAGTTTGGATGGCTGAATGTGTGACTCGCGGTTGTCGAAGCCGGTCAAAAATAACCTCTACGGTTATCAACAATTTTACAACTGTAGATAGTGGTAAAGGATCGAATCCACAGAGAATTGAATACTTATCTATTTTTCTCAAACAAGATCAACTGAAAGCACAATTGGAGGTAAGTAATTGAAGGCAGATCAATAGTAAAGTGCAATAAAGTAAAAAGGGGGTTTTTGAGATTGATTTTAACTAACAACTATTGAAAGCAATTAAAACAGTAAGTAATCAAAATAAAAGAGAAAATCAATATGAGAAAGGTCTAGTTGAAGATATGGATCCACTTTAATTGTTTGGATTGATCATTGAAACTTATGTTCCCTTGATTGGTTCAATAGATTAGTTATGGAGGTAGAAAACGCTTCTCACCACCATGTCTCTCCTTATGATTAAATTAATTAGGGAACGTCCACTAATCAATTACTAATTAACAAATTGCCAAGGAACGTCCTTGGGCCTTAGGCATCAAAACAATTGTTAATTGCATAAAGAATGAGAGAGATCCAATCCTAGCTACTCCAAACGCATGAAGATGATGCTAGATCATACAATTCCTTAGTTTTTACACCAAGTGTTCTTAGGTCAGAATATTTCCAGCAATTACGGACTAACAAATATCCCAACTAACAATCAATTAACCTTGCAATCAAGAATCAAGTGGCCAATTTGATCAAAACAACAAAGCAATCTTAGATTTAAGCACACAATTGCATGAATATTGAATAAACCAAAAGCAAACACTTTATATTCAGATCTCACAACCCTTTAAACAACCTTAGTTTCAACCAAACTTCAACTAGAATTAGGGTTTCAGCCACTCATGGCTGAACCAAAACAGAAAATAGAAGAAGAGAAGAAGAAAAGGTGGAGCCGGCGGCCGAAGTGGAAGGGGCTTGGGCGGCCGAACCCTTGGAGAGGTGGTGGTGATTTGCAATCTTGAATTCTTCAAATCTTCTTGTCTTCATAAGGCCTTTAAATATTTCTTGAGAGGTTGCCTAGGGTTTCTTGGATGTCCATGCATCTTTTAGAGGTTGCCCAAAGTGCCTTTGGTCTTATATGTGTCTTCTAGGTGCATGTGTGAAGTTGCAAGGACTTTTTGGTCTTTTAACTGCTGCCCAAGTGTGTCCAAGAAGTTTCTTTCACATTATTCTTGCCACTCATGCACTAAAGAGGAAGGTGGAGCCTCCTTTTGAATTTTGAATGTGCATGGCATGAAGTGAAAAACATGTGATCTTCAAGATTTGGCATCTTGAATAAGGAAGAGGCAATTAGGGAGAGATTCGACTGCCTAAACTTATTTTCGGAAGCTGGACTTTCGGCTCTGGAGAAGACTTTCGGCTCTGGAGCGAACTTTCGGCCGCCGAAGGTGCTTCCGAAGGTGGCTTTTCCAGATTTGGCACTTTTTGGCAATTTTGAGAGCATTTTCTCTTGATTGTCTCTTTATACCTAATATCTGCAAAACATGATTAAAACCACAAAATTAGGTAGAAAAGGTGTAAATAAACATCAATAAGATCATGATAATATGGACTAAAATATGCTCTATCAATGTGGGATTCTGCCATACAGGAGGATCCAGGTTCGGCCGCCGAACCTGCCTGAGGAGGCAGTTTTGGCCGCCTAAGCTCGCCCCCGAAAGTTTGGACTTTCGGCTCTGGAGGGGAGTTTCGGCCGCCGAACCTACCCCCGAAGGTTTGGACTTTCGGATCTGGAGAAAGTTTCGACCGCCGAACCTGCCCCCGAAAGTGCTTGACTTTCGGATCTGTAGGGACCTTCGGGCATCGAACCTGCCGCCAAAAGTCCCCTGTCCAGCCTTCCTTTGTTAGTTTTCTATGCATGTTTTGATGATGTTTTAGGGGGTTTTTGGGGAGATGTTTAGAGTCTTTATAGAGTCGTTTGGTCCCTATTTGAGTCCACCTGTGTAGGATCGGACCTGAGGAACCGAGGTGATCAGCAGTGAGATAGTTGCTTCAGAGTTAGTTCAGAGTCAACCAAAGGTGAGTAGAACATAACTTCTTTTATTTTCAAAGTAATCAAACTTTTAAGCATATTCATGCATCATGATATGTGTTAAGCTGTTTGCATTAGACTTCACGAATATGCTGTATTGCATTATTTGTTGTTGATGTGGATTGTAATACCCGGCTAGACTCCGGTATCGGAATTCCTACCGTCCGGTGGAACCTCAGATGTTGAAACTCTCTAGAAGGGTAAAATCATGTTTTTATAAAATGTTTTCATGTATTTTATGGTTTTAAATAAGAAAAAAATTGAGTTTTGAATGAAAAAGACTAAGGGAGGAAATCCAGGTTCGGCCGCCGAACATGGTAGAGTTTTGGAGTCACCTTTGGCTTCCGAAGGTGGTCTGGCCAGCCACCTATAAAAGGCCCCATGGCCGAAAATGGGCGAGTTTTCTCCCCTATTTTCAGTCAACGGTGAGTCCATGCCCTCCCATGGTTGGTTTTGATGATTTTCCTCAAATCTTTCAAGTTTCTAACAAGTTTTAACTTGTTTTTGAAGTTTTTGAGCAAAGATCGAAGTTTGGAAGCTTGGAGACCTCCGGAACCCATTTTTCCCAAATCTCCAAGTTGGGTCACGTTTCCTCTCGATCTTCAAGAGGTAAGGGTAGATCTTTAGCTTATCCCATGTTTTAAACAAGTTTTTGAGGGGTTATGGGGTAGAAATGCATGTTTAGGTTAGTTGATTGTTGTTAGGGTTAATGTTGAGTTTATGGATAATGTATGTTGTATGAGTTGCTATATGTGTTTCTGTTGGGGTTTAGGTTAGTTTGAGACCCCTATATGCTTATGTATATGAGTATGCATGTTGTAGAATAGCTAAATGCATGTTTGAAAGGTTTGGGAGGCAAAATGTGCATGAGGAGGCTGAGTTCTGCCACTTTGGAAGAACTCAAGTTCAGCAGCCGAAGGACTTTCGGCCGCCGAACCTGCCTGTGGAGGCAAGCTTTTGGCTGCCGAACCCTGCCCCCGAAGGTTGGACTTTCGGCTCTGGAGGGGAGTTTCGGCCGCCGAAGGTGCCGCCAAATATGCATGAGTTTCATCTCTGGAAGGGACTTTCGACCGCCGAAGGTGCCGCCGAAAGTGGCTGAGTTTCGGCTCTGGAGGGATTTTCGGCCGCCGAACCTGCCGCCGAAAGTGCCCTGTTCAGCCTTCCTTTGCATGATTTCTATGATTGTTTTATGATGTTTTAGGGGGTTTTTGGGGAGTAGTTTAGAGTCATGTTAGCCTATGTTCGGTCCCTCATTTGAGTCCACCTGTGTAGGTTCGGTCCCTCATTTGAGTCCACATGTGTAGGTTCGGACCCAAGGAACCAAGGACCCCAGCAGTGAGATAGCTGCATCAGTGTCTTTTCAGAGCTAGCCTGAGGTGAGTAGAATGACTCCTTATGTTGCAAAGTAAATAAATAAATTTTGAGCATGTTTATGCATCACGAATGCCATGAGATATATTAGGTTGTTTGCATTAGAATTCACGAATATGTTGCATTGCATATTATATTGTTGATGTGGATGAACATTGAATGATCCATTAGCCCTCGTATAGTATGATATGATATGGTGATGATAAGGTACGAAAGTCCAGGAAGACCCATTCTACGTCCCTAGCATTATGTAAGAGAAAGTCCAGAAAGACCCATTCTACGTCCCTGGCACATTGGAATGTTATGATACGTTATGTAAGGGAAAGACCAGGACCCATTCTACATTCTGGCACTATTGGATATGTAGAGGGCTCTAGTAGCTCACCCCATTCCCTTAACCCCTAGGTTTGCAGGTACGGGATAGATCAGGAAGTCAGCAAGAGTAAAGAAGTCATGTTTTATGTAATAGTTAGATGTGGACATGTATTGTAAAATGTTATAATGTGATGTAATGTAAAGAATTGTATTAAGGATAGAATTGTGCTTGGCCCTAATGTATGTTAATCCCTTTTTGGTACATGATCTTTTTAATGATGTTTATGTAAACCAAACTTAATGTATGTTATGTTACCCCATTGGAGCATTTGATGAGGGCTCCAGTGTGGGGTTTATGTTTATGAGTATGAGTATGCAGATTAAGCTTGGTAAATGAAAGAAAAATTTTAAAGCTTTATGTATTTGTATGATCATGTATGGGATTTAACAGGTATACAGGAGGTATGTTAGGCTTGCTACGGGTTCCGGCGACCTTAAGTTGATCTGAATCCTAGCGCTGGTAGCGGTCCGATTTCTGGGTCGTTACATGGATGGACAACAGAACGACCCATTACCCCTCTAGATGTTATGTTATGTAATGAAAGACCAGGGCTGCCGCCGTTCTACGCCTCTGGCACAGAGTATAGGAAAGACCAGGTGTGGCCTACACTACGCCCCTGGCACACAGCTTATGTTATGTAATAAAAGTCCTGAGGAGCTCCACAGAGGGCCGGGAACAGAGTAGAGGGATTTTTGGGTCAGTCCATCCGTGATGTGAATTGTTTGTGTTGTGACGCATTTCATGAAAGCATATATTTAATGAACCGTTTTTACTGTTATGCTCACTGAGCTTTAGTAGCTCACCCCTTTCCCCTAACCCCCCGGTTGCAGGGCCAGAGATAGCTCAGGAAGTCAGCAAGGATAAAGGCTATGTATATGTAATAGATTAGTAGTGGACATGTAATGTAAAATGATGTAACGTAATGTAAAGTAGAGTGATGTTTTATGGATTAGTATTGTGCTTGGCCCTAATAGTAGTGGTAATCCCTTTTGTACATGATCTGTATGTAATGTTTTTAATGATGTTATCTGATGAACTAAGCTTGATATATGAAATGTGGACCCAGCTAGAGCATTTAATGAGGGCTCTAGTATGGGATTTTATGTTTACAGTTATGGTGCATGCACAAGTCAAGCTTGGTATATGAAAAGTTTAAAATTTTTATGCAAATATATGATCATGTATGGGATTTATCAGGTATGACAAGATGTAGGTTAGGCTTGCTACGGGTTCCGGCGACCTTAAGTCGATCTGAATCCTAGCTCCGGTAGCGGTCCGATTCCCGGGTCATTACAGAGTGGTATCAGAGCCCTAGGTTCATATGGTCGGACCTAGAGAGTGTCGGGCTCATAGATGTCATAGAAGGGCAAGCACAATAGGAAAAGTCATGTCCACTAGGATAGGATATAGAGTCTTGTCTTGATGATGATGTGAAATGCCATGACTATATGCATGCACATTAATGATATGTGATGTATGTGATGCGGGTTCATGTGTTTCCACATGAACCATATAATGCTAATGTTTATGTGTATATGTTGTTTTTCAGAGAACAGAATGCGAGGCACTCGTCGATCTGCACGATTGACTGGAGTCCCACCTGAGAATGAGGGCATAGATGCCCTTCCCCCTGCTTTGCCAAGGGCAATGTCTAGTAGGTCTAGTAGAGAAGGGACATCAAGGGACCCTAGAAGGTCTTTTGATGTAAACAGGAGGAGAACAGATCCGGGTAGAATGTCAGCTGATGTGAGGGAATCAGAGGAGGATGAACAGAGAAGAGATGGTAGTCTGGGCATGAGTATGTCTGAAGAGGGTATGGGAGAGTCTCAAGGAGGCGCTCAGGCCTCGGGGTTTGCTCACCCACCCCAGTACAAACCCTTTCCACAGGGCCCAGGGTATCCGATGGGGGGTACATCGGATTACTCCAGCTTTAACCCATATCCCTCCTATATGCCTTATCCTCCTTTTTACCCACCATACCCACAGTACCCCATATTTCCACCCTCACCTTTCTATCCAAATCCAGCAAACCCTAACCCAGGGAATGCTGCACCTCCTCCTCCACCAGCAGAACCTATAGTCCCTGATATCCAAACACCTAAACTTAGCTCATCTGTGGGGAGCAAGGTAAAGATGACAGATTACCTGAAGCTGGATGCTCCCAAGTTCAAGACAGGTGATGATCCGTTTGAGTACCTCAGAACGATCAAAATGATAACACATGAGCTGGGAGCTAATGACAGTAGAGCCATTCTGATGGCGGGGTTCACATTGAAATGCAAGAAAGCAAAGGAGTGGTTTAAAAATTATGTGGACCCAAGGTTGGACAGCCTATCCTGGGAGGAGTTTGCCAATGAGTTTGCTAGATGGACTTTTTCTAATAGTTCAAGGGAGCTAAAAGTTGTTGAGTTTGAGCAGCTGAGACAGACGGAGGATATGAGTGTTGATGAGTACACCGATAAGTTCCTGGAGTTGCTGCAGTATGTGGGTCAGGCATATGATATTGACCAGAAGAAAGCTAGGAGGTATACCATGAGGCTCCACCCTAGGTATTCCTCCCTGATCCTAGCAGCAGAGAGGGAGAGCTTCCACACCATAGTGGATGCAGCCAGAAAGATGGAGGCTAGTGACATCGTTCAGAGAACAATGAAACAGCACGTGACACAGCCCTTGGGTTCCAAGACCCCAGGCATGGGAAAGTTAGATCCCTTTTCTCTGAGTGCAACAGCTTCAGACAGTAAAAAGTGGGGCAGCACCACTAAAAAGCTAAAGAAGAATAAGTTCTGGAACCATTTGAAGTCAGGTCTGGGATTAGGTGGTGGCTCAAGCTCAGGTTCAGATGGTTCAGAATGCTTGAGGTGCGGTAAGCCACACAAGGGAGTATGTCGGTTTGGGACAACAGCCTGCTTCAGGTGTGGACAGGAGGGACACATGGCACGAAAGTGTCCTAGGGCAGCTTTTATGGCATCGTCCCAGCAGACGGCTTCAGGTAGTGTGGCTCAGCCAGTAGCTCCAGCCATGACTCAGGGTAGTGGTAGAGGCAGAGGGAGAGGGGCAGCCTCTTCTTCAGCAGGTTCCCGGGGTGAAGGTCCATCAGCTCCAGCTCGGATCTTCACTATGACACAGCAGGAGGCTAACACGTCAAACACCGTGGTGTCAAGTAATCTCATCATTGGATGTTCTGATGTGTATGCTTTAATGGACCCTGGTGCTTCTCATTCTTTTGTTGCTCTGAGAGCTGTAGAGAGGTTGGATTTGATAGTCTCTGGGTTAGAGTGTCCCCTCTGGGTCAGTGGACCCAAGTGTGATCCATCAGTGGCAGAGTCAGTCTGCCGGTATAGCCTAGTGTTTTTTGAGGGTAGATGCCTTCCAGCCGACCTTGTGGTTCTAGATTTGACTGATTTTGATGTCATTCTAGGGATGGATTGGCTATCTGCTCATGGTGCTACCTTGGACTGCAGAGACAACGTAGTCAGGTTTAGAGATCAGGATGGGTCAAAGGTTGTCTTCAGAGGAGACAGGAGGGGTATGCTTAGAGGTTTGATATCAGCCCTACAGGCTCATAGGTTGCTCAGGAGGGGTTGTCAGGGGTTTCTAGCTCATGTGAGAGAGCTTGATAGTCAGGTTAGGGAGCCCGCCTCAGTGCCCGTAGTCGGAGAGTTTCTAGATGTCTTCCCAGATGAGCTTCCAAGACTACCACCTGCTAGGGAGATAGAGTTCGAAATAGAAGTGATGCCTGGAACCAGACCGATCTCTATCCCTCCCTACAGGATGGCACCTACAGAGTTGAAGGAGCTAAAGGAGCAGTTGCAAGAATTGGTAGATAAGGGTTTCATCCGACCGAGTACCTCACCCTGGGGTGCTCCAGTGCTGTTTGTAAAGAAGAAGGATAGATCCCTAAGACTTTGTATCGACTACAGGCAGTTGAACAAAGTCACTACCAAGAACAAGTATCCGTTTCCTAGGATCGACGATCTATTTGACCAGCTAGCAGGAGCAGGTTGTTTCTCCAAGATAGATCTGAGATCCGGGTATCACCAGCTAAGAATCAAGGAAGAAGATGTGCCGAAGACGGCGTTCAGGACCAGATATGGGCATTATGAGTTCCTAGTGATGCCTGTAATGACCCGAAAACTGGACCGCTACCGGCGCTAGGATCCAGATCGACTTAAGGTCGCCGGGACCCGTAGCAAGCCTACTATACATCCTGTACATCTAATAAAATCCCATACATGATTATACATTTTCATAAAAACTTTAAACTTCCACATATACCAAGCTTGACCTGTGCATACACTAATAATGAATACATAAAAACCCCACACTAGAGCCCTCATCAAATACTCTAGTTGGGTCAACATTACATACATCAAGCTTGGTTTAGATTTCTCAACATTAAAACATTTCATAATGATCATAAACAAAAGGGATTAACCAAACACTCTAGGGTCAAGCACAATACTAATCCTCAATACAAAGCTGTACAATACTTTACATTACATTACATTATCTTTCATGTCCACAACTAACTATTACATACATAAAAATTTTACTCTTGCTGACTTCCCGATTCGTCCTGAACCTGCAAGCCTGGGGGTTAAGGGAAAGGGGGGTGAGCTAGTAAAGCCCAGTAAGCAGAATAGTAAAAACAATTTATAAAGATATGCTATCATGAAATGCGTCACATCACAAGTAAATCACCTTAAGATGGTATTGTCACCAATAGCCCTCTATAAATCTAATAAATGCCCGGCCCTCGATGGAGCTCCTCAGGACTTCCTCTTAACATAACATAACATGTCCAACTGTGCCAGGGGCGATTAGGCCACACCTGGGCTTCTCTTACTCTGTGCCAGGGGCGATTAGGCCACACCTGATCTTCTCTCACTCTGTGACAGGGGCGATTAGGCCACACCTGATCTCTCCATCTCATATCATATCATATCATATCGAGGGCTAATGGATCATTCAATATCCATCCACATCAACAATAAATAATGCAATGCATCATATTTGTGAATTCTAATGCAAAACAACCTAATACATATCAAGGCATTTGTGATGCATGAGTCATGCTAAAAATATTTCATTTCTTTAAAATAAACAAGTTGTGTTCTACTCACCTCTGGCTGACGCTTTACTGACTCTGTAGCAGCTAGCTCACTGCTGACCTTCTCGGTCTCTCAGGTCCAATCCTACACAGGTGGACTCAAATGAGGGACCAAACATACTCTAACATAACTCTAAACAACTCCCCAAAAACCCCCTAAAACATCACAAAACATTCATAGAAAACATGCAAAGGAAGGCTGGACAGGGCACTTTCGGCGGCAGGTTCGGCGGCCGAAAGTCCTTCCAGAGCCGAAACTCAGGCACCTTCAGCGGCCGAAAGTCCCTTCCAGATCCGAAACTCATGCACTTTCGGCAGCAGGTTCAGCTGCCGAAACTCTCGTCTAGAGCCGAAAGTCCAACTTTTGAGGGCGAGTTTAGGCGGCCAAAACATGCCACCACAGGCAGGTTCGGCGGCCGAACATTGCTTCGGCAGCTGAACCTGAGTTCTTCCAGAATGGGAGAACTCAAGCCTCTCACACACACATTTGCCTCCCAAACTCTCCAATCTCATCCCAACTCACATAAAAGCATGCATAAAGCATTTATTCAAGCATTTAGGGGCTTAAAACTAGCCTAAACCCCAACAAACATCACATTAAGCATGCATTTACCATAAAGGGTACATAAACCCTAACACTTTAGATCTACTCTAAACATGCATCATATACCCTTAAAACCCCTCAAAACTTACTTAAAAACATAAGAGAGGGTGAGGATCTACTCTTACCTCTTGAAGATCGAGAGGAGAGGCGATCCAAACTTAGAGATGTAGAGAAACAAACTCCTGAGGTCTCCAAGCTTCAAAAACCTTGATCTTAGCTTTAAAATCTTCAAAACATGGTAAAAACTCATAAAAACTCAGAGAGATTTGAAAAAAAACATGAAATCAACCATGGAGGGTCAAGAACTCACCTTTGCCCGAAAATGGAGAGAGAAAACTTGCCCATTGTCGGACATGGGGCCTTTTATAGGTGGCTGGCCAGACCACCTTCGGAGGCCAAAGGTGCTTCCACAACTCCACCACATTCGGCGGCTGAACTTGACATTTGGCTACAGCAAAAGGGAGCCACTTTCGGCGGCCGAACCTGGCATTTCCCTTCAAAACTTTCTTTTCTTTCAAAACTCAATTTTCTTTCTTAATCAAACCATAAAAACATGTAAAAACATTTTAGAAAACCTTTATTTTACCCTTCTAGAAGATTCTGACATCCGAGAAATTCTGGATTCTAATGGAGATTCCGCCGGAAGGTAGGAATTCCGGTGCCGGGGTCTAGCCGGGTATTACAATGCCGTTCAGGCTAACCAATGCCCCTGCAGCATTCATGGACCTCATGAACAGAGTTTTTAGCCAGTATTTGTATCACTTTGTTATCGTTTTCATTGATGATATCTTAGTGTATTCCAGAAACGCAGAGGAGCATGCCCATCATCTGAGGATAGTTTTACAAACCCTGAGGGAGCACGGCTTGTATGCTAAGTTCTCCAAGTGTGAATTCTGGTTGAGGAGCATCTCATTCTTGGGGCATGTTGTGTCAGAAAAAGGAATTGAAGTGGACTCCAAGAAGGTAGAAGTTGTAGCTAACTGGCCTAGACCCACTACAGTTACACAGATTAAAAGCTTTTTGGGTTTGGCAGGTTACTACAGGAGGTTCGTCCAGGACTTCTCAAAAATTGCTGCTCCTATGACCAGGCTGACAAAAAAGAATCAGAGATTTGTTTGATCAGATCAGTGTGAGGAAAGCTTTGAAGAGCTGAAGAAAAGGTTGACGTCGGCACCGGTGCTAGCTCTGCCTATCAGTAATGAAGACTTCACAGTGTTTTGTGATGCGTTCCGTGTGGGATTAGGTTGTGTGTTGATGCAGAATGAGAGGGTAATTGCTTATGCTTCTAGACAGCTGAAGAAGCATGAGTTGAATTATCCTACACATGACCTAGAGATGGCAACTATGATCTTTGCACTCAAGATGTGGAGGCATTACCTGTATGGGGTAAAATGTGAGATCTTTACAGATCATAAGAGTTTGCAATACATCTTGAGTCAGAGAGAGTTGAACTTGAGGCAGAGGAGATGGGTAGAACTGCTTAGTGACTATGATTGCAAGATTCAGTACCATCCGGGTAAGGCAAATATTGTGGCAGATGCCTTAAGCCCGAAATCACTTGGCAGTCTATCCCATGTTACAGCAGAGAGAAGACCAGTGGTGAGGGAATTCTATAAGCTCATTGATGAAGGGCTGTAGTTGGAGTTGTCTGGTACAGGTGCTTTGATAGCTCAGATGAGAGTGACACCCGTGTTTCTGGAGCAAGTGGCACAGAAACAACATGAGGACCCAGAGTTGGTGAAGATAGCCAGGGCTGTCCAGGCAGGAAAGAACGATGAGTTCAAATTTAACAACAAAGGGATCCTCCGTTACGGGAACAGGTTATGTGTACCAGATAACGTGAGTCTGAAGGGAGACATTATGAGGGAAGCTCATAATACCAGGTACAGTGTTCACCCTGGAGCCACCAAGATGTATCAAGATCTGAAGAGAGTCTATTGGTGGCTAGCTATGAAAAGAGAAGTGGTACAGTTCGTGTTCACCTATGAGGTATGTCAGAGGGTAAAGCTGGAACATCAGAAGCCGGCTGGAATACTTAACCCACTGCTGATTCTAGAGTGGAAATGGGAGAATATAGCTATGGATTTCATAGTGGGGTTATCGGCAACGTCCAACAGACTAGACTCCATATGGGTGATTGTGGACAGACTAATCAAATCTGCTCACTTCAACCCTGTCAGGAGTGGTTATTCTATGGACAAATTGGCACAAGTGTATGTGGAAGAGGTTGTGAGGTTGCATGGGGCTCCGGTTTCAATAGTGTCAGATAGGGGACCCTAGTTCACCACCAAGTTTTGGCGGAGTCTGCAGAATGCTATGGGCACAAGGTTGGACTTTAGCACTGCTTTCCATCCACAGACTGACGGACAGTCAGAGAGGACCATCCAGACAATTGAAGATATGCTCATAATGTGTGTGCTAGATTTTGGCGGTTCTTGGAGGCAACATCTACCCTTTGTGGAGTTCGCCTACAATAACAGCTATCATGCTAGCATCGAGATGGCTCCTTATGAAGCTCTTTATGGGAGGAAGTGCAGGTCACCTTTCTGCTGGGAAGAAGTGGGAGAAAGGGCCCTGGCAGGGCTAGAGTTGGTTGAGATCACCAGCAGGGTAGTGCCCATTATCAGAGAAAGGATCAAAACTGCTGTGAGCCGGCAGAAAAGCTATGCAGATGTCCGCAGGAAGCATGTAGAGTTTCAAGAGGGAGATATGGTGTTGCTCAAGGTGTCTCCTATGAAAGGGGTGATTCTTTTTGGGAAGAAAGGTAAGCTAGCTCCACGGTACATCGGACCCTTCGAGATCCTGCAAAAGGTTGGGAATGTATCGTACAAGTTAGATTTACCTGCTTCCACGGAGAGAATCCATCCGGTTTTTCATGTTTCCATGTTACGGAAGTTTGTGTCAGATCTGGGCAAGGTTCTTAATGAGCCAGAAGTAGAGAGCCTAGAAGATCTCACCTATGTTGAGCAGCCAGTGCGGATCCTAGACACGCAGATCAAAAAGCTGAGGAACAAGAAAATCCCGATGGTGAAAGTCCTTTGGAATCACCACAACATAGAAGAGTGTACCTGGGAGACACGGGAGTCTATGCTCCAGCAATACCCCTATCTCTTCTAAGGTTAGTGTTTTTGTTTTATGTGCTTCCTTATTGTTATGTGTGTGTTATGCCATGCTATGCTTATGTGTTGAACATTCGGGGATGAATGTTCTTAAGGGGGGAAGAATATAATACCCGGCTAGACCCCGACATCGGAATTCCTACCTTCCGACGGAATCTCCGTTGGAATTCAGAATTCTCGGATGACGGAGCCTTCTAGAAGAGTAAAATAAAGGTTTTCTAAAATATTTTTATATGTTTTTATGGTTTTAATGAAAAAAGAAATTGAGTTTTGAAAGAAAAGACCAAGGAGGGAAAAGCCAGGTTCGGCCACCGAACCTCATGTTCGGCCGCCGAACCTCATGTTCAGCTACCGAACATTGGGCTCTTGCGGAAGCACCTTTGGCCCCCGAAGGTGGTCTGGCCAGTCACCTATAAAAGGCCCCTTGTCCGAAAATGGGCGAGTTTTCTCTCTCTATTTTCGGGCATAGGTGAGATTTTGCCCTCCTATGGTTGATTTTATGTTTTCCTTCAAATCTTTCAATTTTTTGACAAACTTTTATCTTGTTTTGAAGTTTGTAAGCTCAAAACCGAAGTCTTGAAGCTTGGAGACCCCCGGAGCTCGTTCCTCCACATCTCCAAGTTTGGCATCGCATCTCCTCTCGATCTTCAAGAGGTAAGTGTAGATCCTCCTCTTCTTTTAGGTTTTAAGTGAGTTTTAAGGGGTTTCAAGGGTAGTTAATGCATGTTTAGAGTAAATGTAAAATGTTAGGGTTATGTTAGTTTAATGAGAAATGTGATGTTAAATGTGATGTTTGTTGGGGTATAGGCTAGTTTTATGCCCCTATATGTTTGAAAATGTGTTTATGCATGTTTTAGAATAGATGGATGTGTGTTGGGAAGTTTGGATGGCTGAATGTGGGATGGCAGAATCGGGTTCTACCACCAAGGAGGATCCAGGTTTGGCCGCCGAAGCAAGGTTCGGCCGCCGAACCTGCCTGAGGAGGCAGTTTTGGCCGCCGAACCTGCCCCCGAAGGTTTAGACTTTCGGATCTGGAGGAAGTTTCAGCCGTCGAACCTGCCCCCGAAAGTGCCTGACTTTCGGATCTGTAGGGACCTTCGAGCGCCGAACCTGCCGCTGAGGGTCCCCTGTCCAGCCTTCCTTTGTTAGTTTTCTATGCATGTTTTGATGATGTTTTAGGGGGTTTTTGGGGAGATGTTTAGAGTATTTATAGAGTCGTTTGGTCCCTCATTTGAGTCCACCTATGTAGGATCGGACCTGAGGAACCGAGGTGATCAGCAGTGAGATAGCTGCTTCAGAGTTAGTTCAGAGTCAACCAAAGGTGAGTAGAACATAACTTCTTTTATTTTCAAAGTAATCAAACTTTTAAGCATGTTCATGCATCATGATATGTATTAGGTTGTTTGCATTAGACTTCACGAATATGCTGCATTGCATTATTTGTTGTTGATGTGGATGGACAACAGGACGACCCATTAGCCCTCTAGATGTTATGTTATGTAATGAAAGACCAGGGCTGCCGTTCTACGCCCCTGGCACAGAGTACAGGAAAGACCAGGTGTGGCCTGTACTACGCCCCTGGCATATAGCTTATGTTATGTAATAGAAGTCCTGAGGAGCTCCACCGAGGGCCGGGCACAGAGTAGAGGGATTTTTGGGTCAGTCCATCCGTGATGTGAATTGTTTGTGTTGTGACGCATTTCATGAAAGCATATATTTAATGAACCGTTTTTACTGTTCTGCTCACTGGGCTTTAGTAGCTCACCCCTTTCCCCTAACCCCCTGGTTGCAAGGCCAGAGATAGCTCAGGAAGTCAGCAAGGGTAAAGGCTATGTATATGTAATAGATTAGTAGTGGACATGTAATGTAAAATTATGTAACGTAATGTAAAGTAGAGTGATGTTTTATGGATTAGTATTGTGCTTGGCCCTAACAGTAGTGGTAATCCCTTTTGTAAATGATCTGTATGTAATGTTTTTATTGATGTTATCTGATGAACCAAGCTTGATATATGAAATGTGGACTCAGCTAGAGCATTTGATGAGGGCTCTAGTATGGGGTTTTATGTTTACAGTTATGGTGCATGCACAGGTCAAGTTTGGTATATGAAAAGTTTAAAATTTTTATGCAAATGTATGATCATGTATGAAATTTATCAGGTATGACAGGATGTAGGTTAGGCTTGCTACGGATTCCGGCGACCTTAAGTCGATCTGAATCCTAGCGCCGGTAGCGGTCCGGTTCCCGGGTCGTTACAAACAGTCTTATTGAAATTCTTCAAAGATTGCAAAAAGTGAGTTTCTAATAGCCAAGAGAGGCTATTTATAATAGAAACAAAATCCTAAAATGCAAAATTATGAAAATATCCAAAAAAATAATTAAAATACAAAATTAACCCCCCTAAACGATGAAATTTTCATATCGAACTTTGTGATAGGTTTATGGCTCTCGTCACACTTTTGAAAGTCATGCATCTTGAATTTTATTTTTTTCGAAAAGCTATCGTAGGTCTCTATCGAATGTCAGCAGCAAAAGTTAGGTCCGGTCCAAGTCTGCCGTAAAGTCCAAGTATAGTTGCTCCATGTCAGCACAAGTTTATGTGTACTTGTGAAATATATCAAATGGTGAAATTGAAACACTAGAAATTAGCTAAGATGCTTAATCCATCACTAATTCTAGAGTGGAAATGCAAGAACATGGTGATTGATTTTGTAGTAGGATTACCCATTGAAAATGTATGATTCAATGTGGGCAATAGTAGATAGATTGACCAAGTTAACTCACTTCATATTTGTTAGAAGTGGTTACTGATAGTGGTTGTAGAAGCCGTAAAAAATAAACATATTATCAATCAACAAAATAATTTGTAGATAGTGGTAATAGGGTCAAACCATAGGGATTTGACACTAAGGATCTTCTTAATAATGACTTGGGCAATTAAATAATAAAAGTAAAAATAAAGGGGGGTTTGTTTTTTATGATAGAGAACTAGAATTAAAATTGAGCAAAAGAAAGCAACAATTAAAAAGATGAGTAAATCAATGGGAGAAAAGCTCTAGTTGAAGTGTGGATCTATTTCAGTTGTTTAGAATTGATCATTGATTCTTTGATACTCCTATTTATTTCAATAAATTAGTTTAGATTGTGGAAGACGCTTCTCACAACCAAATTCCTCCTTAGTTTTAGTTTGATTAATCAAACACTAGTTAACAAGTTGTCAAGGAACGTCCTTGGAGTTTTTTACTTTTCAATTGTTAACTGCATTAAGACTCAGAGAAACCTAATTCTAACCTTGCCAACCGCACGGTCAAGTTTAGATTATGCAACCAAGTGTGCTTGTGTTCAAACAATCTAAGCAATTATGGACCTAAATTATTTAAACTAACAATTTATCACTTATGCAATTAAAAGCAACAGGCCTTAATTGATTCTAATAACAAAGTAATAATAGCATGAAGATCAAGTTGCATAAATATTGGAAAATAGGAGCTTAACCATGGAGTTTTAAATCTCCCAATTCATCACAAACCTGAAATTTCCGAACTTCAACTAGAAAAGAAGGTGTTTAGCCACTCATGGTGGACAAAAATATACAAAAAGGGAAAGACGAAAGGAAGAAAGGAGGTTGCTGCATTGCTGCTGAAGTTTTGCAGAATTTTCGACCCTCCCCTGCTGGTTTGTGGCTGTCTCCTTTTATAGGTGAAGAGTCCTAGTCCAATTAGGATTTGGAATCCTAATTTGACTTGGTCTTTTGTAGTCTTTTATTCCTTCTTTGCTTTTGTATTTAATCATGAATAAATCTTCTTCTTAGAGAAAGTCTTTCTTGGGAGTGATTCTTTGAGATGTTATAGGATTGGTTTTGTGGTGTTTAAAGTAGGATAGGACTCCAACACTTTTGAAATTATGATTTTTCCTTTTTTTTCGCGCTGCTGTCCTTGTCTGCGTCAGTTTGATTTGGGCAGTTGATTTGCCCAAATCACTTGCCCAGATCATTTCTGCAAGTCAGTCCCAGATTTTTGCTTCAGCTTCCTGCGAGTTATTTGGCCAAATCACTTTGACCCAATCAATTTTCCAGCTTTTTCTGCAATTTTTCTCCAAGTTTCCAGTTTTCTCCTTTTCTGTAAAAACATCATAAAAACGTGAATTGAACTAGAAAAATGTGTAATTAAACAGTAATAAAGATAATAAAAATATGGCTGAATTATGCTTGATCAGTTACTCTATGGACTAGCTGGCAAATTTTATACAAAATTAGTGCTTTTTTAGTTCTTTTATCTATTTTCTCCTTAATTTTTCAATTAGAGTTCTATATATTGCTTTCACTATTGCATAATAAATTTAAGGTAATGATCGTAAATTATTACCATATATATTTAAATTGTAGCTATAAGTCAAGAATAACATTTCAAAAACTGTTATATCTGCCTCTATTATTGTAACATAGAGTGAAATTTTAGATTTTTTTTTTTACAAATAATAAAAATTATTGCTAAACTTATTAACTTATTAAATATAAACTAATTTATTTATTAAAATATACTATTATATATATAAAAGTAAAAAATTGAATTTTTTTATAATAATTTTAAATTGCTACTCGCTGTTACTTTAGTATTAAAATAATAATTTCACCCACTACTAAAATATTGTTATTTAAACTCTAAAATACACTATTGTTTAGAATCACCCATCCATTGAAAAAAAATTTCCCCCTTTTTGCAACATACACTTGTGTAATATAGAGGTAATATATATATTGCATATACACGTAAGTGCCAACAAGAACGAAGAAAGATATATCTTCTTTTGATTGCTTTGAGCTGCTAGCCTAACGATTACTTGTCAACAAAACTTTTTGTTATGACCATAAATACAGCATATGGAGCATTTCATTTAGAATAAAATAGGAAATTTTTACATTATTCTATTTAAAATTTGGTACACCATGTGAAATTTACCATTTTTGAAAATAAAGAAATAACAATAATAATAATAATAAATCCTCAACAACCGGAAGAAGCTTAATCAGTACCTTACTTATTTGGTTCCTTCTCCAGCAGCTCTTTTGGTCCCTTATTTGGTAACTCAAGTTAGAAATAGAAGTGGGAAGAGTTGGTGAGTTTCCTTCTCCAGATTAGGTAAGCTGTAGTAGAAATTTTAGCAAACTAGCAAATACTTCTAATACTTCTTTTCATATTTGGTAGTCGAGACTTCGGGACTACTTGAACAGAGTGAAGCTACTTCATAGTTCAAGAAAGAATGATACAAGTGGATGTCCCACTTATCACATCAAATTAATGCAACGAGGAAGAAAGTGGACAGATTCCAATCTTCAAACTATGAAAAATAAGAAAAAGCAGTTTGTGCGGTAACATGTGACAACTCCCTCTTCAAATCTTTGATTGAGAAATGAGAATTATCGTCAAAAGGTAGATGCTACATCATTATTTGACCTAATATTAAATTTTACTTCTCCTTAAATTATTTTTAAATATTTCATTCGACATTTAAAAATTTATCGATAAATTAATTTAAATATTAATTAATTTAAATTTATACCAAATAAATATATAATATTAAAAAGTATAAAACACATACTTTTAAATTTTAAAAATAATTTATATTCAAATATCAAATTTGAGATATTTAATTAAAAGTTTAAATGTCATGTCATTTTATTTTATTTTTTAAAAATTTATTTTATAATCATTACGTATTAAAATAAGTGGTTTGACACTTTCCTCTTTTAGATGAAATCAAATGTTCGCTTTTCATAAATAGAGTAAATATTCGCTGAGAGTATTTTACTTCTTAGTGGGCTAACCGGTATGAATAGAATTTACCTTCAGTCTTATTATCCATTAATAATTTATTAATAAATTAAGTACATCATTAACCTGGAAGCATACAAACTAGGCATGGAATAATTTTAAAATAAAATAATAAGGGTAAAATGAAGATATGATTTGTTCAACTAACTTTTTGCCAATAATTTAATTATTGGCTAATTTTATATATTTGGGCTTTAATATTTTCTACCATGCAGAAGAAGAGAACCCGTCATCAATCCTACCTCTCAACTGCTAGCAAAATTGATTACAGAAAAGTAATTGCAATGTATTTTTTTAGTACATATGAGATTTAGCTCCTGCGTCTATGACCCAAGTTCTTTTTCTTTGACTTTTAAGGGTATGGGAGTGGTAATTTAGTGCAGAACCTACATAGTCACTAAAAGCAATGTAGCCAGCTTCATTTATGTTTGGAGAACCATTTTGTGACTTCATGTATTTCAGAATCTCTTATTATATTTGCAGCATGTTTGAGAAACCATTATTCTAATTACCAGACTTGGCTTTGACATTATTCACTGATGTTTCATTTTCATGTGTCACAACAATAGCAAAACTTTTTTCCTTGCCCCTATTCTATTTCAACTTATAAAAACAGTCAGGATACCCATGTATTTTGAAGCAAGTGTCCCTGCTATGCTTAGTGGATTTATAGTATGTGCATGCCCTATCCTTCCCAAAGCCCTTTTTCTTAAAAAATGGCTTGCTAAAATTTGTTTTCTATTCATTCACAGTGAGAGCAGTATTAAAATCATCATTTAGTAAACTGTGTACTTCTATTTATTTCTCAACCTTTAGTACTATAGATTATACTTTATTCGCACTAGATAAAGGATCCATTAAAAGAATATGGTTACCAACATGGTCATAACCCTCACCCAATCCTATTAAGAACTAAATAAGCTTGTCTTCATTGTTAAGCTCATTTAAAAATTTTGAAGCACCTCAACTACACAAAGGTAGAAGTCTCAAGTAAGCAAGTTCATCTCATAATTTTTTTTTAGCTTAGTAAAATATAACATAACTGAGAGATTAGATTGAATAAAAACACTTATCTCCCTCTTGAGCTGATAGAGGAGTGGGTCATTTCTCTTTCCAAATCTCTCCTTTATTTCTTCCAACAGTTATCTAGCAGATATTGCGTAAAGAAAGGCCTCAACAAGGTCTTTTGTGAAGGAACGTAAGATCTTAGTGACCATGTTGTCCGCTCTTAGCCATTTATCATAGTTCACTTAATCATCATAGTTCACTTCCGTTTTATTTTCATCTTTTTGCTAGTAGTGAATTGGGAAAATTTTCGAGTTATCGGTAGGCTGCAGTATTGCCATGCCAATTTTGTCAGATATTTCACAGATGGGTTCTAGTCCGACCTGATTCTCCCCCGGGTTTTCTCAATCCGAAAACAGGGAAATTAGAGGAGGAGGATTGAGAACTGGATGGTCTAATTTCTTTTTTTTTTTTTTTAAATTGAATTATGGATTTTGTAGGATATAAAGTGCAAATTTAGTTGTTTGGTTGTTTACTAATTGTATGGGTGTAAAGTTAGCTGTTTGGTTGTTTTCCAATTGCAAATTTAGGAGCTTTTATGTTCTTGGAAGTGTTAAAGTTCTTAAATTGGTTTCTGAAAATGGAATATTGAGTTTTTTTTGCTTATATTTTTTTCTTAATTGTTTTGTAACTTATTTTGAGTGAGATGTTTATGGAATTGACAAATGGGAAAAATAGTGATAAGGCTAGTGCTATTAGATCGAAGCATTCTGTTACTGAACAATAGAGGAGAAGATTGAAAAGGATTTAGGTATAATTAATTAAAAATAATCAATAAAATTAATTAATTTATGTATTCTTTTTTCTTATTAATAATATTCTTTACAACAGTATAAGTTTTTTTATGATTATTTTTTAAATTTAATATATGTAGAATCACATACTTTTCATTGGGTCGGGTACCCAATGGTCCAATGCAGTCTGCCCGTATATTTTAAAAATTCGGACACTAATATTTTGCTATATAATCAATCCGAACTGTTAAAGTTTATTTTTTTCCATAATTGAACTTGAATTTTAATATATTTTACGGATTCGACCCGCACGTTCGATATTCTATATAATATATATTATATTATGATAAGAAAAAAAATAAACAGTAATAAATCTATATAATTTAGTATTTTATTTATATATATAAATTAATTAATTTTTTAATGGTGTATTTTATAAATAGATAGTTTATTTAAATTTAATCTATAACTTTAAATTTTTTTACATAAAATTAGTTTTATATTATATAATTATATAAAAATTTGAATGAATTAATAATTTTAAAATTAATGGTATTATATCATTATTATCTAACTGTTGATTGCTGACAGCTAATTGCTGATTATTGACTGCCGACAGCTAGCTTCTAACCGCTAATCGTCAACCATTAATCACTGATTGCCACCGTTTAATCAAATAAGTTCTTAATGTTTCAATAAATCAAAAATTAAGGATTTAATGTATGAAAAAAATATATTAAGAACATAATAGTGAAAACAGTCAAAGGTTATGGACCGAATAATGGGTTTTGTCATTTTTTTAAAATTAACTTTAGATTGATTTATTCGAATTTGACTTCGAATCGAGATCGGATTGAGTCATCAATTTAAAATCAAAACTGACATTTCTATATATATTTATAATATAATTTAAAATTTAAGCTTTTTACCAATTATGAATTATAATATAAATCACATAATTTTTATAAATTTTTAAAAAGATATAAAAATTACCATAGTGTCATATAAATATATATTTATATATAATATATATATATATATATATATATATATATATATATATATATATATATATAATCCTCAAATATATATCTTAAATATATATATATTGCAAAAAAAATAATATAAAGGGAGTTTTTATTGATTGCTAATAAAAAAGTGGACAAAAAATTTTTAAATTTTATTCACTTAAAAACGATTACAAATTTTGAGATTTTTATTTCCTAACTTGATATTAGAAAAAGAATTTTTTTAAAAAAAATTTTTTACCACTTTCCTAATAAGTCCTTTTTAAAATTATAAATATAATTAAGTAAAACCGATAATAATATCTTAATTTTTTTAAAATACACTTTCATTGGAAATAAAAATAAAAATTGACTTATTTGAATCAAAATTAAATTTAGTATTGAATTAATTTTATTATATGTCATGTAATTTTATTTAATGTCATGTAATTTTATTTAGATATTTATTAATATAAAATAATAAAATGTTATATTTTTTTATAAAAATAAAATGTTATATTTTTTTATAAAAATAAAATGTTATATTCTTCAATTTTATTATAGTGTACAACAATAAAATCCTACTCACTGTAAAGCATAATAAGGGTTTGATGATAATTATAAATATAAAATAATAAAAAGATATCAAATAAGCAGACAGGTTGTCTAATCAAAACTTAAAAAAAATTATTTCTTTCTCTTCTGTCTAGCTACACTCTTTTTCTACTTTTTCTCTAATCTTCCTCTTTGCTATAATGTTGTACTATGCTTCTTATTCCTATTAGGTATTCTTCTTCTCTCCTTATTCTTCATATTAGTTTTTCTTCTTCATATTAGTTTTTCTTCTTCATGGATTCAACTACACTCTCTCTTTACTATGATACTTATTCTTTTGGATTTCATATTAACTTGTATGTTTTACCTCTTGAGAAGGGACTTGAAGAGGGAAATGAGAGCTTTCCCTTCTTAGTAAGCCCTAAGTTGACACACATCTCACAGTTTTAAGATTCCTATTACAATGAAATATATAGTAAGCCCTGACACCGATTGTATTAACTTACAACTCCCTGAATGGCTTCAAACTTCGAAGGAGAGTATTTCTGAATGGCTTGAAATTTCTGAGGGAGAAGATTTCTTTGAAGAAGATTTCTCTGAAAAACAGACAATTCTTCCTCTTACTTTGCTAGTCATTTTAAACTTTGCGAGGGTGCTTTCTCTTCATCTTCCTTTTCTCTAGAGTCATTCTTCTGCTCTGCTCTGAAGAGAGTGCTTCCTCTCCAACTTCTTTTTCACATCCATGGACACTTCGAGACCTTTTTAGAATATATGATATGCATGCTTTAAGAGTTTTTTGGAAGCTGAATTTTTTTTTTTTTTTTTTTTTTTGTGTATGAAGGGAATGGGATTTTTTGGGTCCTTAATTTGTTTTTTGTGTATAAAAGAGATTGTTTTTTTTTTTTTGTGTATGGAGGTAATGGCTTTTTTTGAAAAAAAAACTGCCTTTTTGTCTTCCTCTCCATTTTTATTTTCGATTTCCAACATTACATTTTGATTAGTCTTCTTTCTTTTTGCTATGATACTCATTTTTTTGGGTTTCATATTAGCTTGCATGTTTTTTCTCTTGAGAAGGACTTGAAGAGGGAAAGGAGGGCTTTCCCTTCTTTCCTTTCTCTTAGCACTCAAGAGGGAAAGGAGGGCTTTCTTTCTTAGTGAGCCCTAAGTTGACACCCATATCACAGCCCTAAGATTCTTATTATAATGAAAGATATAGTGAGCCCTCATCCGACACCGATTGTGTTAACATACAACCCTCTAAATGGCTTGAAACTTTAAGGGAGAAGATTTCTAAATGGCCTGAATCACTGAGGGAGAAGATTCAGGCCATTCAAAAATATTCTTTCTCTTGAGGTGGGACTTGAAGAGGGAAATGAGGTATTTCCCTTCTTTCCTTCCCCTCAGCACTCAAGAGGAAAAAGAGGGTTTCCTTTCTTAGTGAATCCTGAGTTGACACCCATATCACAGCCCTACGATTCCTATTATAATAAAACATATAGTGAGCTCTCATCTTGTGTTAACTTACAACCCTCTGAATTGCTTGAAACTTTGAGGGAGAAGATTTCTGAATGGCCTGAATCTCCGAGGGAGAAGATTTCTTTGAAGAAGATTTCTTCCTTTTACTTTGCTAGTAATTTTAAACTTTGCGAAGCTGCTTCCTCTTCATCTTTCTTTCCTCTAGAGTCATTCCTTTGCTTTGAAGAGAGTGCTTCTTCTTGAACTTTTTCTTCACATATATGGACATTTTGAGACTTTTTCAGGATATATGATATGCATGCTTTAAGAGCTTTTTAGAAGTTATTTTTTTGTGTATGAAGGGAATGTGATTTTTTGGGTCCTCAATTTATTTTTTGTATATAAAAGAGATTTTTTTTTTGTGTATGGAGGAAATGGTTTTTTTTTTTAAAATGCCTTTTTATCTTCCTCTCCATTTTTATTTTCAATTCCCAATATTACATTTTAACTAGTCTTCTTTCTTTTTGCTATGATACTCATTCTTTTGAGTGTCATATTAGCTTGCATGTGTTATCTCTTGAGGAGGGACTTGAAGAGGAAAAGGAGGGTTTTCCTTTCTTAGTGAGCCCTGAGTTGACACCAATCTCATAGCCCACACCGATTGTGTGGGCTTACAACCTCTTGAATGGCTTGAAACTTCGATGGAGAAGATTTATGAATGGCCTGAATCTCCGAGGGAGAAGATTTCTTTGAAAAAGATTTTTCTAAAGAAGAGTTCTTTTTCTTACTTTGCTAGTAACTTTCAACTTTGTAAAGGTGGTTCCTCTTCATCTTCCTTTTCTCCAGAGTCATTCTTCTGCTTTGAAGAGAGTGCTTCCTCTTCAATTTTTTCTTCACATCCATGGATACTTTGAGACCCTTTTCAGGATATATGATATGCATGCTTTAAAAGCTTTTTAGAAGTTGAATTTTTTTTTTTGGTGTATGAAGGGAATGAGATTTTTTGAATCCTCAATTTATTTGTTGTGTATAAAAGAGATTTTTTTTTTTTTTGTGTATGAAGGGAATGACTTTTTTTTTAAAAAAAACAGCCTCTTTGTCTTTCTCTCCATTTTTATTTTCTATTCCCAACATTATATTTTAACTACTCTTCTTTCTTTTTTTTTTTTTTATCTTCAATAAAAACTTTGTGGGTTTTTTGGGCTATCCCACAGCATTGCATGGACTTGTTTCAAGATTTTTTTCAATAAGGCTAAAGTTGTTTTCTTTTTATCCCAAACAAGTAATGGATTAAAACCCTAGGTTTGATATTTATCACATTTTTAAGAACTTCACAATTTCATTTTTATGTCTTTTTTCAATTTTGAATCAACATTTGGTGATAATGGAAAAAAGAAAGAAGATAATTATAAATAAAGAAGAGATTGCAGAAGATTGTTGTTTTCATTGCAAAGATGAAGGTGCTTTGAAAATTTGTGACTACAAATTTTTGTTTCTCTTTCTTGTCATCTTTTTCGAGTGATTCAAAGATTTTTGCTTTTGAAGAATGAACCAGTATTTCTTACTGGGATTATTGTAGGATTCACATAGGTGTTCAATCAAAATAAGATTTGTTATTCTGAGTAAATAAGTATGAAGTATTATGCTATCTTAATTGTACTTGGTAAAAAAAAAAGACTGACTAGAGAATATACACTTAATAAAAAAACAAGTCTTTTCACGATAAATTTTCAAAATTAAGAATTAAAATTAGAAAAAATTGCTATTTAACTTATGGTAGGAGAAAAATTTTTAAAAATTTATTATTTAGTTTCTATAATATAAGAAAGCTCATTAGTTAATTTATTAGTTTTTAAAAATATACTAAATCATCTATGATATTTTAAAAAAATCTATTAATTAATTCTTTTGTTAGTTTTAATTGTTTAGTGTTTATTATTTAATTTTTGTAATATGAGAAAACTCATAAATAGTTTATCTTTCAGTTTTAAAAATTACTTTAAAATGTCTTTAAAATTTTAAAAAATATATTAAACTGAAATTACTTTTTTTTTGAATAATTAAACTGAAATTACTTTAAAATGTCTTTAAAATTTTAAAAAATATATATTAATTAGTCTGGTCGTGCTGAAAGCATTTTAGATTTTTATTTAATATTTAATTATTAAAATTAATAAAATGATTAATTAATAGACTAAATTAAGATAGAATATAAATTAGTAAGTCTTAATAAGAAGGAGAATTAATATTTATGAGATAAATATTGGGCCTAACTATATAAGTATCACATAGGCTTAGTCTAATTTGGAATTGGACTTGGGCTTAAAAGAAATAACTCATTGAATGTTATGGATGTTAAAAGTAATTTGGATTAGTCCAAGTCCATTGGGTTTGGAAGAGAAAGGTTTTTGGGCTTGATCTAGATCCACATGGGCTTAACCCAAGTTCAAGGACCATGAAGCAAAGTGGCTTGAATATGGCCGAAGAATGGCTTAATAAGCCATATGAGATGTGGATAAATATGGAGCCATACTTTTGTCCTCTTCCACACCAAATGGAATAAAAACATTGTCTTCTAAGTGTTAGGCCAAGTGTTGGAAAACAAAAGGATTAACGAAACAGTATGACATATGAAAATGTAAAGAAGTTACCATTCTATTTTTTTTTCTTAAAAAAATACAGTATTAATCATGATATAACACAGTAAGAAAAAAAAAAATATTAGCATTCGATAAATAAGGTACAGGGCTTCGGCAAAACTATCCTTTCTCTCGTTTCAAGAAGTATATACTATTGAACAAAATTTGATTGAAGCTAGAGAAAATGAATGGTTCCAAGAAATAGAAAGAGACCTACTACTACTGTTGTTTTTGAGAAGCAACGCCAGTCCAGTAACTTTTGACTGCGACAAGAATTTTCTCAGGATTAAATGGTCCACTTTCGTGGTCCATTATCTGGCTTTTCCATTTCATCCCATTTGTTATGCCCTGTATCTTCACAAGGATTTCTACATTGTCCCTAAATATAACTGTCCCTTCCGGCCTTAGAATTCTGTCCATCTCCAGCAAGATATATGAGATGTCGCACCTTCAAATGCACAAACAAGGCACACGTTGAATCACAAAGGCATAAAATAAACCTCAATTTTTGTATATTTTTAATTTCCAAACAGGGGAAAAGTGGTCGTTTTCATAATTAGTTCAAGTATTAGTATAATTACCTGTCCTGATATATGCTGAAAACTCCACTGGCATGTATGAGATCATATGTTCTTGGATATGTCGACATTGCCTCACACCAATCCTGATATGTCCCAATCAACCCTCGTTCGAATATAACACCAAGTGTGTCTCGATCCGAATTGGCAGGTACAACGTTCATAACCCACACGGGATATTTCAACAGTGCAGCCGCAAATCCACCGAGGTAAGCATTCATGTCCATTACATTCCGATATCGCCCATGGCTCAGGGGGTTGATCATATGCTTATAATGCGTCACTCTTTCCTTCCACAGCTCATTATCCTGCTTGAATTTCTCTTCAGTGATGCCTGGTATGGAGCCGCTGCGAATTCTGGGAGGTATCGCAAATGCACGCTCTGGCCATTTCTCCAGTGCACCACCAGCAATTTCATCATTGCTGCTCACCTCTGGTAGCGGGGTTATGCAAGCTTTCATGTTCTTGTACCTTTTTGGTTTATTTATTTTTAAGAGCACACGTTATGCACAAGGCAATAAGAGTTAAAGCAAAGATCTTTATTAATTAATAGGATGATAGTATGAATTTAGAGAGTACCATGCAGCATCTGGGTTGTCTGATTTGCATATGTGTGGTGTTTTATAAACCTTCCTGCTTCTAATGCACTCCTTGTGATTGATGGGCTTTTGCCAAACTGCGAGATCATTCTTTTCAATCACTTTCTTCCAGCACAACCGCCTGGCTAAATTCTCGAGAGCGTCCTGTTCTTGCTTCAAATCTTTTTTGGTTCTTTCCCAACCTCTCCAGTAGCTCTTCCAGTTAATCGGAGGTCCAGACAGAATCCAATAACCACCAGGCCTCAAGACTCTGTCCACTTCAATTAGATATAAACCATCTGTAAAATGCAAGGACAAAGGAAGTTCTCAGATGGAGAAGGCTTTTCTTCTACCTCAAACGATAGTGTTTTTGCATAAATTTACCCCCTGAATGGTTAGTTCCATGAAGACCTTACCATAGTCGTTCCAAGGTACCAAGCAACGGGAACAGTGAGCCATATCAAAAGCCCTTGCTGGGAAAGGAAGCCTTTCCGAAGCCAGGATGCCAATCATAGCAGGAACTCCTCTCTCCAATGCAAACTGGACCTGGGCTTCATGTGTATCCCTTGGTGCAAAAGACATAGTCAAAATGTCCCGTTTCAACAGGTAGGCACCCCAACTTGCGACCTTGACACCCACAGAAAATTCAGAAACAGCGTATGCTAATGTTGAGAAGTTACTAAATTCTTAAACCATCATGGTAATTTTTATAAATATCAGGGAGGAACACTCACACCACAGCCTGTGTCAATTGCAGTTCTGATGGTTCCACCAGTAAGAGGAATAAGCTCATTTATATCATCTATGTATGCATCAGCTCCAAGAGGGAACGAGGTGCCTCCACCAGGGAATCTGAAGCGATTACCCTCTAATTGAATCCAATTCTGCACGGCCTTCTCAATACTTAGTTCTCTGTGTGGGATATTGTCATACCAGGCATAGTCACGGCTCTGAGGCCATGTGAAGGGAGTCTTATATTTTGGGGGAGCAGGAATCAGGCAAAAAAGAAGTTCTTCCTTTGTAGGGCAATGCCTCTCCCTGTATTTCATCATGTCCCTCGAGAATTTTCTTCCCCTTTGTGGATGTTGACAGGGAGTGTACTCACTGTAGGACATATCACATGGTTGAAAATTAGCAACCGAGTCAGTATTGTTTATCTCAATCTGATGGTGGCTATTGAAGTCTAAGGCAACAGATGAGGATGATGATGATGACGATAATGATGATGATGGATTATTAACTGCTGCTCCAGGGCTTGCAACTTCACAACCTACTCTACTATACATCTCAGATCGACTGGTGGGAGGAGCGCTATTCTGCCAAGCTCCCAAAGCGTAAAAAACTACGCAGAGGCCGCTGATGCCCAAGATCCAAGTTAGACGTTTCCTCTTGGATTCAAGCTGATGTTGCTTTGGGGATCCAACGTAGTCCTTCGCCATTTTTATCTGTAACAGAACTCCCTGCAAAATTTCTCAACCCCAAGAATAAATAATTAGATAAGATAACACATCCCGTCATTTCTATAAAGCTGCCTTCCGACCTGATCAAAACAAGCATTGCGCACAAAGATTACTATTTTTCCACCACTACTCATACTTAGTTTAATTATTGTGAAAAAATTATAAAGGGTTTGCAGAAAATCTGGCAGAAAACTATGCCCACGTGTCATTAAGGAAACCAAAGACTAGCAAATTGATGAATTTAGTTAAAATGCAGATATAATGAAGAACTCAAAGGCTATATGTCAGAGAATTGCATCAGAAAGGAGAAGAAAAAGGTTGAAGAGGGATTGGAAGTGTGAAGAGAAGCTGAATATTAACATGCTGAGAAAAATAAATCCTAATATAAAAACTGCAAATGGAAAAAAAAAAAAAAAAAAAAACACCATCTGCACTATAAACTCCAGAAGATAATCATAGAAATATGAGAGAAATTTTCTCACTGGGGATCTTGTGATAAAGTCACAGTACAAAACTTTCCTTCCATGTTCTATGCTTATCTCCTCCTAATAACATACAAAAGAAATTGAAGCCGAGAATGAGCAAAGAAACTTCTTTTGGGTCATTTTTGAGCTCTTTCGTTTTTCTTTATAACAAAATACAAATCCATAAACGACCTTGCCCAATCCAGAGCAAATGCTTATATAACAACCAATGGTAGTAATCTAACCTTTTCTCTTCAAAGAAAGAAAAAGAAAAGGGAAAAAAGAACAAGACCAAAGGAGAGTACCTGATGAAGAAGGTGACCCTGAGCTTCAGACAGCTTTTCACTCTCCAAGTAAAATAACAGTAGAAAGCAAACAGCTGAACATGAGACTCCTACTAGTGCACAAGATAAAAAAAATGTTAAAGAAAAAAAATGGAGAAGTGCAGGAGATGAACATATAAAAAAAGGTTAAGGATATAAAAATGGGAGACATGAAAAGGGAACGTTGAAGGTCTCCGCCATTACAGGAAGAGGAAAGTGGTAACTGGGTACGGTTTGTTATCTTAAGAGAAAATATAAATGGAAGAGTTGAGGGAGTGTAGTTGAATATTGAATGGATATTGCTATTTTAAAGTGTTTTTTTAAATTTCTTTGTTTAATTCCAGAAATGGAGGAGTAGAGGACTGAGAGGATTGATTTGGTCTAAACAACAAGTGGTGGCAGATTCTGAGTGTTCACAAGAGACTGACCAGCCTCTTTTCACGCTCCGCCATCTCCTCTCTGCCTCTTCGAACGAAAGAAAAAAAAAAAAAAAAAAACAAAACAAAAGACCCCTCTCCTCACTATTGATTAAACATCCTTTCCCTACTTTATTCGCTCCTTTCAATTTTCTGGTCGGATGCTTTTTTTACTTTATTTTTCTTTTAACCGATGCTTTTTACATACTTTTTTTTTCTTTTGTTTTTTTCTTTAGAATAGTTTTGACTAAAATTATAAAATTTCTTTTAAACTATTAAGTATGGATTAAAAATATAAAATTTTATTTTTTAATTTAAATTTATTTTTAAATTATTATTAAAAAGTTAAATAAAGACATTAATTATTAAAATTTAAAGAAGAAAAAATTATTTTTTCATTCATTACGTATAAGATAATTGACGAATTTATTTTTTAATTTTTAAAATTTGATATGTTAAAATTAGAAGGTTCTCCATAAAAAATATAGTTAATAATAGGAAAAATGACTGAAATATCTTTTTTAATATTCAACATTTTAATTTTTAATATTTAATTTTTATAAATTTATAGGATAACAAAATTATGTTTACAAATCAAAACAACAAAATGAAAATCTTAAATTCAATATTCGTAAATAAAAAAAATTTTCAATAAATTTAAAATTTAAACTCAATAAATATAATAAAAATAAAGAGAAAAATACATTTACATTTCTGAAATATAACTTAATCAACATATTTACTTTTTTATTTTTTGAACCCAACTCTTTAATCTCTTAAATTTAATCCTGTCAAAATCTAAAAAAAAGAAATCTCAAACTCAATCTTCAAAAAAAAAATATCTATAAATTCAATATTTAAACTCAACAAATATAATAAAAATAAAAATATAATTAAACTCAATATAAGTTATTTTTGTGATGCGGCTGTCAATCATGGTTTGTCATTTGAAAAATAAATTAAAATATTTTTGATATTTTAAAAAATTTATTAATTAATTTTTCTGTTAATTTTAGCCGTTAAATCTTATTAAAAAAAATTTAATTAAGAAACTTTTTAATAATTTGAGTGATCAATTAATAAGTTTTTTAAAATTATAAAAATTAAATATTAAAATTATTGATGATAAAATTAACGAGAGAATAATTAATAGATTTTTTAAAATGTAAAAGATATTTTAATATATTTTTTAAAATTAAGAAACTAATTAATAAATTTTTTTATACCGTATTAACTAAATAATAATTTTTCACATTTTATTTTCGATAAGGATATTTTTGAAATTATATTTATTATTTTATTATTAATAAAGATATTTTTAAAATTTATATTTATTATTTTTATTTTAATCACGAAAAAATTTTAAATTTTAATAAAATTAAATCTCAAAATAAAAAGTGTTAAATTCTGAAAATATAGAAATAAATTTATTAATTATACTATATCTGATAAACTAAAAATTAAATTTTAGCTTATAATCTCCTTATTATATTTGACCTTAAGTGATAATTTAAAGGAAAATTTAGAGAAACATAAACTTTAACATTTTTGTTGAATAGCTTTTTACATTCTTTATCTAACGTAATAGGAGGAATAATAATATAATTTGATTGTAATTTTAATTTAGATGTTTAATGAATTAACATAAATTAGTATAAGGATAGAGATAGATATTTGACTGAATAAGAATAGTCAGCTTACCTTTGAGTGCTATTTGTGATTGTCTATGCAGGCGTCCAAGATAAGAGCATGTAACTGGTTCTCATGCAATCTAAATGATATTGGTTAATCAATTTCCCCTATTTAAGAAAAACCAAATGATAAATGGGTTTGAAATAGGCAAAGAGCCTCTTTATGGATAAAACATAAGGGATGCGCCTTAGTTACTCAGATAGGATTGACGAAAACACATAAGCAGGATAATAACGGAAACAAAATGAATTGTCCGGTCCGGTCTGGTTCGCATCAACTCAATTTTAAAATCAGCACAAATAAATATGAGTTTTTAATATTCAGATTCAGTCTAACCCGCGATAAGCACCAACAATCTATTTTTTATTTTTTAAAAAATTAAATTAAAAATTAAAAAAATTAATTAAATTCATACCATTAATTAAAATTGCATATTACATCAACCACAATAAATAAATTATAATTAATAAATAAGTTTTATTTTTTTTTCCTGTCATAATACTATAATTATCTACCATATACCACACATTCATAAAAATTAATATAAAATAATAATTTTAATAACTTTTATAATTTAAAATTATGAGAAAAACAACTTTAACTTATATTTAAATTAAAATATAAACAGAATCTGTTAAAATAATCTAAATAACATAATAAACTTAATAAAAATTACACAAAATAAAAAATATCAATCAATATTATTTCTCTTTAAATCAACGACATTTAAATTTTATTTGAATATTGATATATTTTCTCTATCTTCTCTTCTATTTTCATTCACATCTTGATTTTTACTTATAAAAAATAAATTAATAAATAAAATAATGTTCTTTCAATAGTTTTAAAATTGTAGTTGGCAGATCCGTCCGATCTATTTTGCGTGAACTTGATATCTAAACAGACCGAATAAAAAAATCTATTTTAAAAATAGTCTCAAAATTCTTATTTAAATTTTTTAAAAGAATATGGACGATCAAGATTTAGAAAAGTAATTCCTTGTTCTTTGTTTTTAGTAGATTTTTCTTTTCTCATGTTCTTCTTCCCTACATCTAAAAATAAGCCAACCCAACTACCATTGCTATAAAAATGAATCTATAGTAAATATTACAAATTAGTACTTTATATACTTAAATTATAGTCATAAATCAACGATAATAATTTAAAAATCGTTCTATCTACGTTTATTTTTATAATATAAAACCTTGTTGTAACAAATAAAAAGTATAATTAAAATTATAGTTTGGAAAAATTACTTCTTAGTCCCTGAGGTTTAACGTAATTAACACTTCTGTCCCTCTATTTTGGCGACCCAACACTTAAGTCCCTCACTTTCTCTTCCGTCCAAATTCCTAGTCCTTCCGTCCATTTAAACCGTTTGGTCAAAGAGTCAAAAGTGAGAGGTGATAATTTTTTTTAGAAATACCCTTCTCTTAATGTGAAATTCCTATTTTTTTTTTCTCTTTCATGTTTTCTCCAGTTGAAGAAGAAGAAGAAGAAGAAGAAGTTGCAGCAAGGGTAGGAAGAAGAAGAAGAAAGAAGAAGAAGAAAAAGAAGAAGTTGCAAAAAGGGTAGGAGGAAGAAGAAGAGAAGAAGAAGAAGAAGAAGAAGAAGAAGAATAAGAAGAAGAAGAGAAGAAGAAGAAGAAGAAGAAGAAGTTGCAGAAAGGAGGGTAGGAAGAAGAAGAAGAAGAAGAAGAAAAAGAAGAAGAAGAAGAAGAAGTTACAGAAAAGGGTACGAAGAAGAAGGAGAAGAAGAAGAAGAGGCATTTGGGTTTGGGTTTAGTGAGAGTTAATTTTGTCAATTCACTTGTCCCAAACGGCTATTTTGGACGGAATGACTACGAATTTGGACAGAAAATAAAGTGAGGGACTTAAATGTTGGGTCGCCAAAATAGAGGGACAAAAGTGTTAATTACGTTAAACCTCAGAGACTAAAAAGTAATTTTCTCTTATAATTTTATTAAATATAAAATAAATCATTTATTAATATGGGTTATTATCATAGTAGAAAATTGAATTTTTTTTTAATAATTTTAAAATATTATTTTAATAGTATTAAAGTAATAATTTCACTATAATTAAGTTATTATTATCAAAATTCTAAAATATAGTATTACATTAATATTCAAGAGAGTCTATCATCTCCATCGATCACTGTCATTTTTATTATATGTTATTTTTATTTGTCATTTAGCCGTAGTATTTACTTTAACAAAACAAACATCTAGAGCCTTCCACTTTATACCAGTGCATGGAATTATCACATTCTGATCCTAAGAGTACTGCTAGCTGTAGTCTTTAAGACATTTCAATGTCATCCCCATTATATTTAGTTTAGAATCAGTCTTCAAATTAGACAAGTTGTTACTATCCTTCCATAAAACCTAAGAAAAGAGACAAGTTATTTTAAAAAAAAACTCAGTGGACATTGTACGTACTAGAGCCTTCATCCAATCTAAGAAAATATTACCAGATGGAATCGAACCATCATGACACATAAATTTGCCCCCAGGCATCTTCTGCATGCATGTAGTGCAAGAGGACATGGTCTACCATCTCAGGTACTTTTAAGCACTTCAAACATATTGTTGGGGCATCTTCCATCTAAGGAGGCCCATTTGGCCAAGTGATAGAGCTAGGGTCCCTTTTATAATTTATAGAACTTAAGGGTAGCCTTCAAAATTTTAGAAAGGGAAAATCTTCCAATTTGGGACAAATGGCCAGCCAAAAGAGGGAACAGGGGAGAGAGATCCATCTTTCCTTCTTAGTAAGCACAAACCTATCAAACCATATATAAACCCTTTTAACTTTTGGCCACCATATATCTTTTACACCTAACGCATACCCTTAAGCCCCCTTTTTCTAATATATGGTAAGTTGTAATCATAAACATGGAAAGAAACCCTGCAAGGATGGAGAGATCAAAGAGTAGCTGAATGTAGCTAAATTAAAACCATGGGTTGGACCTTGTTACAGCCTCCTTCACACAGACCAACCCATTTAATCTACTGCCATATACCTCCAAAAATAGGGTTTTTATGTATTAAGTGTTTAAAAAAAATAGAAAAAGGGATGTGGGAAAGTTATTTACGGAATAGGAGTTTTACTGCCACATGGCAGTGATAGACTGACACACATTCAGCAAATCGTGTCACGCGTTAGAATTATGGCACAGTTTTTTTTTAATTTTTATTAAAAAAATTAAATTTTGTGCCTGCCATGCTCGTGAAACACGACGGGCTGTGTGGCAATCTCTGCCACACGGTGGAGACTATTATATTGTATTAATATGGTAATATTGTTTATAATATTTTTTTTTCAATTGTCATCTTTTTACAATTATCATATTTTTAGATTATTTTAAAAAATATTTATCTATATTATAGATAGTTATTAAATAAAATTAAAAGGATCTTAAAAATTAATAATTTAATTTTTTCGTAATTTTTTATTATATGTATTATTTAATTATTATAATTTTAAATATTCACATTATTTAAAATTTATAATATTAAATAATATTTAATTATATCATAGTTTAATAAATTAATTTATAACACTGAAATTAAATAGTACCAATGAAATATTTATTAATAAATAATTGTTATATTTTTTACAATACCTTTTATTTTTTATAATATAACATTAAGTATATTTTAAAAAATCAAATAAAACAAATTTATCTTTTATAGTATAATATTAAATATATTTTTATATAACATTTAATTTTAATAAAAATATATTTAATGCTATTTTATATATATTATAATAAAAACATATTTTATTATATATTATAAAATATATTTAATTATATTATAATAATACATTTTAATTTATTAATTTAAAGATTTCCTTAAAAACAATGTGGCAGACTTTTTAAACTGGCAGCCTAATATATTTTTTTTTTTTATACTCTTCATCTCAAGTTCAGGTCAATTGGGCTAGTAGAATCACAAAGGGATAATGAATCTATGCCAAGAATAAGTTGTTATCCACATACCATCACTAGTCATAATTATCATCTAAGAGGTGACTCTAATCAGTCTTATATATTTCATGATGCAAATAAAAATTTAGTCTTTATGAGAATATCAGGGAAAGACGAAGTCTGTGATGTGTTATATAATATAATCATATATAATAAAAGCATAATCATCCCTTTAGCCTGTTGGTGTCAAACCAAGATGCTACTAGCTCTACTTAAGCTATCAAGAATTGGTTCTACATCATATCGTGTAGGCACATACCTTTGGGTATAAAAATAATAATATCTAGTGTTTGTACCTTTATTTTGATTAGGGGCAATGGAAGATATATTGGTGAATTCCACGCCATGTATGAATCATATAATCCTATACGAAAGTATAAGGATTAAAGTCACCTTAGAATCATACAATCTTAGGTATATGTTTACATGCTATGTGTTGATTGCTAAACTTATGTGCTAGATATATGAGTCTTAAAGGAAGGTGGGAGAAAGATGGGCCTAAGTGGACCTCGTGATTATTTCTTATAGAAAATTCCAAGCCCAAATCCATCATATCTCTTAGAGGGTATGTGGAAGCTTGCTTACATATCCAAATTTTTGGTTTGTGAATCTTTGGTTATGAGAGAAGAGGAAACAATCTGTGTTATAATCCCTTGTTGATATAATCTCGGTTTACCGAATTCCTAGGATATGATGTTTAGATATTTGTAATCTTTATCCTTATATGTGAGAGTTTGAAAGGATAAGGCATACAGTTAAGCAGTTTTGGTTCTCTAGAGTTTGTCTACTTCTAATTTTATTGTTTTCTTTAGAATGGTTCAAAAGCAGTACGTATGCATACTTGGATCATTTGCATGACTTCTTAGCTTAGAAGGGTATATGTTGTTAGGCTCAGAGATTCCATTTGAGGAAAACTCTTAGTTGCAAAGTGAGATTTAAAAGTTGAGCTAGAAGGTGAAAGAATCCTTAGCTAGGTCACATGCATTGATCAGAGAGATTAGATGTCTGAATACCTATTAGATGAGGAGGACCATAAGCATTTCCATAGTCTGATATAAAATGAAAAAAAAAAGATCAATGAATCCTGCTATTATACAACCATTGCAGTTTTGAAATGAACTAAAAGCTCTCCTATCACTACTAGCTCGACTTGTGAGGGTAATAGACTCCTGAGAAAGCAAGACATGCTAATGTTGTGCAAACATCATAGCTCTGAAATAACATAAAAACTCTTCCATAGACTCTTAAGAAAAGTAAGACATACTAATGTTTGTAGTTGAAAGTGAAAGTAGGATATATTCTACCCAAATTACACATAAAATGCACTTTGCGCAAAAATTACCTTTTAAATTTTTTTTTTCTCCCAATTAATTATGATTACATACTCAATGCAAATTTTTTGAAATAAATCAACCATCAAGCATTAAAATAATCTTCAACACAACACTTTTGAATTTTTGGATCAAACCCATCAGCATATTATAAGAGAGAAAAGGTTCAAATTAAACTATCCTAAAGTAAGGTTTAGTATCATTATTTCTCATAGACTCTCTATGTAACACCCGGCTAAGATCCAGCATCAGAATTCCAACTTTCCAGCAGAATCTCCATTGGAATCCGGAATCTCGAGATCGGAATCCCTTAGAAGGGTGAAAATAAAGGTTTTCTAAAATGTTTTTATATGTTTTTGAGGTTTTAAGAAAGAAAGAATTGAGTTTTGAAAGAAAAGAATTTGAGGGAAAAACTCAGGTTCGGCCGCCGAACATGGGGCGGTTTCGGAAGCTCCTTTGGCCCCCGAAGGTGGTCTAGCCAGCCACCTATAAAAGGCCCTCTGTCCGAAAATGGGCGAGTTTTTTCTCTCCATTTCCGGGCAAGGTGAGTCTCCGCCTCCCCTTGATGATCTTATGTTTTTCCTTTAAATCTCTCCAGATATTTATTAGTTTTATCTTGTTTTTGAAGATTTTAAGCTTAATCTAAAGTTTTGAAGCTTGGAGACCTCCGGGGACCCTTTTCTCCTCAACTCCAAGTTTGGGTCGCACCTGCCTTTGATCTCCACGAGGTAAGTGTAGATCCTTGCCTTTCTTTATGTTTTGAATGAGTTTTAAGAAGGGTTAAGGGTATATGATGCATGTTTTGGCTAGTTTTAAAATGTTAGGGTTTATGTGAATTTGAAAATGATTGTATGCTTCTATGTATTGTTTGTTGGGGTTTAGACTGGTTTTATGCCCCTTTATGCTGGAATAAGTGTGTAAGCATGTTTAGAATAGTTGAGGGTGAGTTTGGAGAGTTTTTGTAATACCCGGCTAGACCCCGGCACCGGAATTCCTACTTTCCGGCAGAATTTCCGTTGGAATCTGGAATTTCTCGGATGTCAGAGCTTTCTAGAGGGGTAAAACAGAGGTTTTTCAAAATGTTTTTACATGTTTTATGGTTTTGAGCAAGAGGGAATTGAGTTTTGAAAGAAAAGGCCAAGGAGGGAAGAACCCAGGTTCGGCCGCCGAAGGTGGTTTCGGCCGCCGAAGGTGGTTTCGGCCGCCGAATATAGGGCTGTTTAGGAGGCACGTTAGGCTGCCGAAGATGGTTGACCGGCCACCTATAAAAGGCCCCTTGACTGAAAAATGGGAGAGTTTTCTCTCTCTTTTCTGGCATAGGTGAGTTCATGCTCTCCTTTGGTTGTTTTCATGCTTTTTCTTCAAATCCCTCAAGTTTTCATAAGTTTTATCTTTGTTTTGAAGAGTTTTAAGCTTTGAGCAAGGTTTTGAGAGCTTGGAGACTTTTGGAGTTGGATTCTCCATATCTTCAAGTTTGGGTCGCACCAACCCTCGATCTTCAAGAGGTAAGTGTAGATCCTCATCTTTTACAGTGTTTTAAGTGAGTTTTAGGGTTTTTATGCATGAGTTGCATGGTTGTGCATGATAGGGTTTATGTACCCTTTATGCATATATGTGTTTATGTGGTTGTTTGTGGGGTTCAAACTAGTTTTTAGGCCCCTTTATGCATGGATAAGGGCATATGCATGTTTTTGAGAGGTTGGATGCATGTTTTGGGTGTTTGGAAGGTTTGGGAGGCTTGTATGCATGAGATGCTGAGTTCTAGATGAACTCAGGTTCGGCCGCCGAAGGTATGTTTGGCCCTCGAACCTGCCTATGGAGGCATGTTTTGGCCACCTAACCTTGCCCCCGAAAGTTGAGTTTCGGATCTGGCGCATCTTTTGGCCGCCGAAGGTGCCGCCGAATGTGCCTGACTTTCGATCTGGAGAGGGTATTCGGCAGCCGAAGGTGCCGCCGAAGGTGCCCTGTCCAGCCTTCCTTTGCCCATTTTTCCATGCATGTTTATGATGTTTTAGGGGGTTTTTTCAGAGTTATGTTAGAGTTGTTTGGTCCCTCAGTTGAGTCCACCTTTGTAGGATTGGACTCGAGGAACCGAGGAAGCCCACAGAGTTAGTTGGTCCAGAGTTAGCCCAGCAGTGCTAGAGGTGAGTGGAATTGAACTGTGTTTTAAAGTAAAGGAAAGTTTTAGCATGTTTCATGCATCATAAATGCCATGTATCTATAGTAGGTTGTATTGCATTAGTGACCACGAAGATGACGCATTGCATTATTTATTGTGGATGTGGATGGACAACAGGACGACTCAATAGCCCTCTCTGAGGAGCCCCATCGAGGGCCGGGCACAGAGTTTATTTGTATGTAACAAAAGTCCTGAGGAGCTCCTTTGAAGGCCAGGCACAGAGCAGAGGGATTTTTGGGTCAGTCCATCTTTGATGTGATTTACTTGTGATGTGACGCATTTCATAATGGCATATGTATTTGAATGTTTTTTTATATAGTTCTACTCACTAGGCTCTAGTAGCTCACTCCTCTCCCTAAAATCCATGTTTTCAGGGCCACAGAGAGAAGACAGAGTAGCAGCAAGGGTAAAGTCTAAGTGTATGTATAGTAGTGGACATCATGTAAAGAAAAGTTATGTAATGTAAAGAGATACGGTAATGTAATGTATATAGAGAATAGTATTGTGGTTGGCCCTAGAGTATGTTTAATTCCTTTTGTACATGATCATTATATTATGTTTTATGATGTTTTATGATGAGAACCAAGCTTGATATATATATGATGACCCATCTAGAGCATTTGATGAGGGCTCTAGTATGTGGTTTTATGTTTACAGCGATAGTGCATGCACAGGTCAAGCTTGGTAAATGAAAAAATTCAACATTTTTATAGAAATGTATGATCATGTATGGGATTTATCAGGTACACCGAGTGCATAGTAGGCTTGCTACGGATTCCGGCGATCTTAAGTTGACCTGAATCCTAGCGCCGGTAGCGGTCCGGTTTCCGGGTCGTTACAGTTTTGGTGGCTTGAGCATGATGGCAGAATCGAGTTTTGTCACTCAGAAAGACCCGGGTTCAGCGGCCGAAGTAAGGTTTGGCCACCGAACCTACTGGAGGAGGCAGCTTTGGCCGCCTAAACTCGCCCCCGAAAGAATGGACTTTCGGCTCTGGAGGGGAGTTTCGGCCGCCGAACCTGCCCCCGAAGGTTAGTGACTTTCTGGTCTGTGAAGGCTTTCTGACGCTGAACCTTGCCTCCGAAAGTGCCTGACTTTCGAATCTGTAGGGACCTTCGGCCGCCGAACCTGCCGCCGAAAGTCCCCTGCCCAGCCTTGCTTTTACCTATTTTCTATGCATGTTTTATGATGTTTTGAGGGGTTTTTGGGGAGATGTTTAGAGTCCTTATAAAGTGTGTTTGGTTCCTCATTTGAGTCCACCTGTGTAGGATCGGACCTGAGAAACCAAGGAGGCCAGCAGTGAGTTAGCTGCTTCAAAGTCAGTTTAGCGTCAGCCAGAGGTGAGTAGAACTGAACTATTTTCTTTAAAGCAACTAAATTTTTAGCATGTTCATGCATCACGAATGCCATGTTTATGTATTAGGTTATCTTGCATTAGAACTCACGAATATGACGCATTGCATATTTTATTGTTGATGTGGATGGATATTAGATGACCCACTAGCCCTCGATATATTATGATACGATATGATATGGAAGACCAGGTGTGGCCTGCACTACGCCCCTGGCAATATGTAAGAGAAAGACCAGGTGTGGCCTGCACTACACCCCTGGCATAGTTGGATATGTTATGTTATGTTTAAGAGGAAGTCCTGAGGAGCTCCATCGAGGACCGGGCATCTATTGGATTATGTAGAGGGTTATTGGTGACAAGTCCATCCTTGATGTGAATTGTTTGTGTTGTAATGCATTTCATGAAAGACGTTTATAAAACTGTTTTTATGGTTCTGCTCACTAGGCTCTAGTAGCTTACCCCTTTCCTCTAACCCCCAGGTTTGCAGGTCAGAGGTAGGACAGGAAGTCAGCAAGGGTGATGTTTTTAATCATGTAATAGGATAGTAGTGGACATGTAATATGTAATGGATTAGATTTGTGCTTTGCCTTAGTTTATGTTTTATTAATCCCTGTTATACATGATCTTTATGTAAAAGATTTTAATGATGAGATACGATGAACCGAGCTTGATGTATGAAATGTTCACCCTACTGGAGCATTTGATGAGGGCTCTGGTATGAGATTTTTATGTATACAGTTATGATGCATGTGCAGGTCAAGTTTGGTAGACGAAAAGTTTAAATTTTTATGAAAATGTATGATCATGTATGAGATTTTATCAGGTATACAGGATGCATAGTAGGCTTGCTATGGATTCCGGCGACCTTAAGTCGATCTGAACCCTAGCGCCGGTAGCGGTCCGGTTTCCAGGTCGTTACACTTTAAGTGAAATGTAAGATCTCTAAATGCAAGTTTCCCAAAGTTAGCTCATACCATTAATCTTCAACAACTTAAGTGTATAGATGAACCTTCCACCCTCTCCTTGCTAGGCTAAGTGCTCCTTAAAGATAGTGGAATTGTCTTCTAAATACTAGGTAGATCAAATTGCAATTTTACTCTCAATTATAATTTATTATAAGAGCATCAATGGAGGAAGAAGGAATTTTTTTTCACATAAAATTTATTGTTGTCGTCCAACACCCAAGGAAGAAGCATTCTTCTTTTTAGCCTTCTTATCCATAAATTAAGGAAAAGTGGAAAGGGAAAAGTATGAGCAAGAACGCTCTTGCTTTTCAGGTGTCATGATTTCATTTGCCCATATCATGGGCTTACTATTAGGATTTAAGGTTTGCAATCTCTAACCCTTAAAGTAATCTTTAAAATTCTAACCACTAAATCAAATCCGTAAACTTATCTCTAAATTCATTTAGGAATTAAAAACTTCTAAACTGTTTTTGGTATATTTAGGATAAATAAATTGGATTGATTGTTGATAACCGTAGAGGTTATTTTTGACCAGCTTCGACAACCGCACTGTCACCATCTTTCTCTTATAGAATTATTTACATCCTATCAATGCAATACCTTCAAGAGGATCCAAAAGATCCCAAACATCATTCTTGTATATGGAATCCATTTCAAATTTTATTTCTTCTAACCAAAAGAATCTATATCAAATATAGGATCATCTATAAAATCTACTACTTCATGAATAAACAATTCACCCTCGTGAAAGAATCCATATCTCTTGGATGGATGAGATACTCTATTAGATCTATTAGGGTTGTATCATCTGTGATCACATCTTTATCATTGAGTACATTATCAATAGGTCATGAACCTATATTCATTTGGTCATTTTTTTCATTTGGATGACCCTTCATCCAATACAATTTCTCTTCTTTTGCCTCCTTTCTGAAGAAATTGTTTCCCTAAGAAAGTCCACCTCTACTGATGGCAACTTTTTGTTCATTTGGAAGATAACATTGATATAAGCTATCCTACCAAATCATATCTGATACGGGGTAGTTTCACTTAATTTAGATGAAACATGGTTAAGAAGGTATAATGTTATTTCCATTGCATTGCTTAGAGGAAGATCGAAAAATCAATGTAACCGATCATGTTATGCACAATATTTAATAAAGTGGGGTTTTTCTTTTTTATAACTCCATTTAACTGTGTAGTGTCAAAAGGTGTTAATTGTGAAATAGAGGTGTTAATTGTGAAATAATATCCTATTCTTTCAAATATTCATTGAACAATACTTAAGTATTCACTTCCTCAATCCAATCAAAGAGTTTTGATACTCTTTCCTATTTGCTTTTCTACTTCACGCTTGAATTCTTAAACTTTTCAAAGGATTCATATTTGTGCTTCATTAAGTACAAAAATCAATACCTTAATATATTATCAGTAAAGGTAATGAAGTAGACATAACCTTCTCTAGCCATTTCCTTAAATGGTCTATATACATTGGCATTTATGATTTTTAAAATTTATTTGACTTTAAAATTTTGTCCAACAAAAGGTAATCAAGACATCTTGCCCTTTAGAGAAGTCTTACAAATCAGATTAGGTTTACAATTCAATCAAGATAAAAATCTTAATTTTTCCAATTTAGTGATCCTATCTTGATGCCATATGTCTCAATCTTAAGAGCCAAAGATATTTTAGATTAGATTTGGTTAATTTTACTGCATTAATTTCACTTGGATTATTTGGAGCATTTGTAATATTTTTGCAACCAATATAGTACAATCCATTTCTTATGTGCCCATTGCCAACAAATTAATTTTGCAAATAAATATTGGAATTATTATCTATGAATTGAAATCATATCTATTCATAGTCATACTAGAAACATAAATAATGTCTATATAATCATCTTGTGTATAGAAAAAAAAGTCTAAAAATATTATAAAATCATGAACAAAAAGATTAGGTAGATCCAATGGCTTAAGTAGCAACACTTGATCTATTTCCAACCTTCAAGCATATACGATATTTCCTTAACAGCCTACTACCCGCTAGTGCATGCAAATTATTATAAATGTGAATACTAGCATCAGTATCAATAGTACTAAGAGGATCCACTTGTATCAAATAAGCCATTCCCATGTAACCATAAGCAACAACTCAAATATTCAAGACCCATTATAGTATAGAGTCACAGACTCGTTCATTTTGTTGGAAGATTTTCAAGTGGGTCTATTTACTATTGTTTCACTTTGTACATTAGTCAATTAATCCATGCATATCACATAGACATGTATTGTTGACTCTGATTTTGTACTAAGTATACATGCACATCTAAAGTAGTGAAATCTAAAGTAGTGAAGGCCCGAACATGAGAATCACATCACGGTCTCGATATACTTAAAATTAATTTTTAGGGTTGTAGAGATATGTTTTATGCCATGGAAAAATAATATAAAATAAAATAAAAAATAATTAAATCAAATAAAAATAATTAAATTAGTAAATAAAAATAAAAAAGCAAAAAAAATAAAAGAAAGGATAGAGGTATCTTTTTGTCTTTTTCTCCTTTCTAGGCCTTCTCAAAAGGATCAAATGACTAATTGATTCTTGAAACTAATGGGCTAAGGCCTAAACTTGAGTGGAGGTTGAATGCTCCAAGGACCCATTCGGCCACCAAAGAAAAGAAATGTGATTTTTTAAATTATTTTCAGCTCTTAGAGAAATTCAAGGGTAATTTGATTAGGAAGTGGTTGGACAAAAAATCCAGCAAAAACTAGCCCAAAATGCCTTCAAAGGGCATCGGTCATTAGGGTTTGAAGAGGATTTGCTTCCTCTTTAGTGTATAGACCTATCTAAGCTTATTTTTCTCTTCAAAAAAGACCTAACTAGCATATTTTTCTCCCAATTCTCATTTAGCAGTCAACTCTCTCCTTCCCTTGCTCCCCTAAAACTCTTAATTTTTCTCTAGGAAAAAGAAGAGAACCTCCCTTTTCTCTTGCACAAGTCGCCGACCCCCTCTCCATTCTTCTTCTTCTTTTCTTTTCTTTTCTTTTATTTTTCTAAAGGTAATATGCACAAATAAATAAATTCATAAAATAGAAACATTTTCTTTAGTTGATTTGAATATATATGTTGAAAACCTCTCAAATTAATTTTGATATGAAATTTGAGGGCATATAAATTTAGTGTAGAACTATGTAAATGATCAGACTTGTTCAAGCTCTTTCTTTTGATCGGGAAAGGTTATGGCTCTCTAAATATTTTTATTATATTCTTCAAGAAATTTTCTTTAATTTGAATATATTATTTACATTTTTTTATGATATATATTGAATTAATTATGAATTTTTAAAGTTACAAGGCAATTTGAAATTTAATCAATTACAATACAGTATTTAAAACTTCAAGAACCTATAACTAGTCTCCTAATTATCAAATTATATGATTTTTGAGTTTAAAATCAAATTTGATAATTTTAATACGACTTTCATGCTTTTAGTTTTTTTCTTTCTGCCTCTAAACTACTGCTATATTGCAAAAAATATAACTCTTTTCTATATGTTTCGAAAATCTCCATAAAATTTCATAATTTTCTGAGTATATTCACTATTTTTTCTTGAATTTTATAGTATGATGCTAGAATTGTCAATAATTATGTGAAATTTTTCGGCAGGTTTAATTTTTATGTTTTTATATTCATGGCTATTTTTTTCCTTTTTTTATGCTAAGATATTTGATTTTGTAATAGTAACGTATGTTTAAGTATTAGAATAGGTAGTAGATGGCGGCTAGGATTCTCCATTGTGTATTAGAATTGGTCGAATCATTCCTCTCTAATTTGAGAGGAAAATTTGATTCTTATTTTGCATTTTTTATTTAATTTCCTTAAATTCTTTCTTTATTTTTATTATTTCTTTCTTTATTTGATTTATTCTTGCAATATGTAATTTATTTGCTTGCCTGATTTAATTAATTTATGTTTTGGGTTTGTAAATCAATTCCTTTTTCCTCACCTCTTTCTTATGACCATTGGAATTAGTTTTGTTCTCCTTTCTTTTTCTTTAGTTTAGGACTTTATTGATTTTTGTTAATTCCTCTCTCTTTTCCTTTTTTTCTTGTTTAGGTGATGTTCTCCGTCTAATATGTATGCAATTAAACTAGTAAATTAAGCAGCTCAATTGGTAACTCTACAAATAACTTTGGCATAATAGAAATATAGTTTTTATAACGACCCGAAATTAGACCGCTACCGGCGCTAGAATCCAGATCGACTTAAGGTTGCTGGGACCCGTAGCAAGCCTAACATACTTCCTGTAAACCTGTTAAATCCCATACATGATCATACATATACATAAAAACTTTAAAATTTTTTTTTCATCACCAAGCTTAATCTGTGCATGCACATAACTATAAACATAAAACCCCACACTAGAGCCCTCATCAAATGCTCCAATGGGGTAACATATCATACATTAAGCTTGGTTTAACATAAAACATCATTAAAACATTACATGAATCATGTATAAAAGGGATTAACTATAACTCTAGGGTCAAGCACAGTGCTAATCCTCAAAGACATTATTACATTACATTACATCATGATACTTTACATTACATCATATCTCATGTCCACACTACTCTACTACATACTAGACTTCTTTACTCTTGCTACTAGAGTCCAGTGAGCAGAATAATAAAACATTATATTTAAAACATATGATATCATGGAATGCATCACATCACAACAAATCACATCAAGGATGAATTTGTCACCTATAGCCCTCTACACATTCTAATAGTGCCAGGGGCGTAGAATGGGCCTCACTGGTCTTTCTCTTACATAGCATAACATAACATAACATTCCATTAATGTCAGGGGCATAGAATGAGCCTCACTGGTCTTTCTCTTACATAGTGCCAGGGGCGTAGAATGGGCCTCACTGGTCTTTCACCGTATCATTACCATCTCATAACATATCATATCATAGTGAGGGCCAAAGGATCATCCAACATTCATCCACATCATCAACATATTATGCAATGCAACATATTCGTGAATTCTAATGCAAGTACCCTAATATATCTCATGGCATTCATGATGCGTGAATCATGCTAAAAACTGATTTATTTACTTTAAAGCATAAAGAGTTATTCCACTCACCTTAGGCTAGCTCTAACAAGACACTGAAGCAGCTGACTCACTGCTGGGGTCCTCGGTTCCTCGGGTTCGAACCTACACAGGTGGACTCAAATAAGGGACCAAACATACATGAACATGACTCTTAAATACTCCCCACAAACCCCCTAAAACACCTTAAAACAATCATAGAAATCATGCAAAGGAGGGCTGATCAGGGCACTTTCGGCGGCAGGTTCGGCGGCCGAAAGTCCCTCCAGAGCCGAAAGTCATGCACCTTCGACGGCACTTTCGGTGGCCGAAGGTTCCCTCCAGAGACGAAACTCATGCATGTTCGGCGGCACCTTCGGCGGCCGAAACTCCCTTCCAGAGCCGAAAGTCCACTTTTGGGGGCAGGGTTCGGCAGCCAAAGGCTGGCCTCCATAGGCAGGTTCGGCGGCCGAAAGTCCCTTCGGCTGCCGAACCTGAGTTCTTCCAAAGGGCAGAACTCAGCCTCCACAATGCATAAAAGCCTCCCAATCCATTCAATCATGCATTTACCTATTCTACAACATGCAAACTCAAACCAACGAGCACATAGGGGTCTCAAACTAACCTAAACCCCAACCAAAACACATCAAACATACACATACAACAAACATTATCCATAAACACAACATAACCCAAAAACTCAACATAAACCTACACATGCATTTCTACCCCAAGAAACTTCATGAAACTCAACTAAAACTTGAAAAGAAGTGTGGATCCACTCTTACCTCTTGAAGATCGAGAGGGAAGACGATCCAACTCGGAGATGGGGGAGATCTCGCTCCTTTGGTCTCCAAGTCACCAACTTCACTCTTTTTGCTCAAATATCTTCAAACCAAGATAAAACTCGTTAAAACTCGAAAGATTGGAGGAAAAACATCAAAAATGACCATGGGAGAGCATGGACTCACCATTGGCCGAAAAGGGGGAGAAAGCTCGCTTGTTTCTGCCATGGAGCCCTTATATAGGGGCTGGCCAGACCACCCTTCGGCAGCCTAAAATGCCTCCAAAACTTATGCAAGTTCGGTGGCCGAACATGAGGTTCGGCGGCCGAACCTTTGCTACATTCGGAAGCCTAACTTGCCCCCCTAAACTATCCAATGTTCGGCGGCCGAACTTGAGGTTCGGCGGCCGAACCTAGGAATGCCTCCATAGTCTTTTTCATTCAAAACTCAATTTCTTTCTTGCTTAAAACCATAAAATACATTAAAACATTTTATAAAAACATGATTTTGCCTTTCTTGAGGTTTCCAACATCCGAGATTCCACCGGACGGTAGGAATTTCGATACCGGAGTCTAGCCGGGTATTACACATTGGGTATTGGGGGTATGGTGGATAGCAAGGTGGATAAGGCATGAAGGTAGGGTAGGGGTTAAAGCTGGAGTAATCCAATGTACCCCCCATCGGATACCCTGAGCCTTGTGGAAAGTGTAACGACCCGAAAACCGGACCGCTACCGATGCTAGGATCCAGGTCGACTTAAGGTCGCCGGGACCCGTAGCAAGCCTGCTATACTCTTTGTGTACCTGTAAAATCCCATACATGATCAAACATTTACTGTCAAAACCCTTATGTTTTGTAAATCCCTTTTTGTATACATGGTCTGTTTATGGAAATGATTGTTGATGAGAAGGAAAACCAGGTTTAACTGATATTGTGTGGACCCAACTAGAGTGTTTGATGAGGGCTCTAGAGAAGGGGTCTGTGCAAAGAGTTCAGAGTTAGTGCATGCACTGGTTGAACCTTGGTATAGAGCAAAGGAAGAGCATGGTCTCACCTCTGTCTGTGAAATTGGAAGAAATCTTATCTATTCACCGACCTAGGGCCTTTTATAGGTGGCTGGCTAGACCACCTTCGGCGGCCAAACGTGATTCCGCAAGCCATGCATGTTCGGCGGCCGAAAATCACCTTCGGCGGCCGAACCTGGCTTTTCCTCCTTGGTGCTTTTCTTTCAAAAACTCATTTCCTTTTACACTTAACACATTTCCTTTTACGCTTAACACATTAAAACATACTCAAAGACTTTAGAAAAACATATCTACTACCCTTTTAGAGGGTTCCGACATCCTGAATTCCACCGGACAGTAGAATTCCGGTGCCAGACTCTAGCCGGGTATTACAGAAAGGGCAGATACTGGGGTGGATAACCAAACCCCGAGGCCTGAGCGCCTCCCTGAGACTCCCCTGTACCCTCCTCAGACATGCTCACATCCAGATTTCCATCCCTCCTCTGATCCTCATCCATCACTTCCATCACATCAGAAGACCCTCCTCCTAGATCTGTTCTGTAATACCCGGCTAGACTCCGGTATCGGAATTCCTACCGTCCGGTGGAATCCCGGATGCCAGAAACCTCTAGAAGGGGTAAAAGTATGTTTTTATAAAATGTTTTAATGTTTTTAAGTATGAAATTAAAGGAGTTTTTCATGAAAAAGTCTTTGGAGGAAAACTCAGGTTCGGCCGCCGAAAGTCAAGTTCGGCCGCCGAACATGCATGTGATTAGGAGGCATGTTAGGCCCCCGAAAGCGTGAGTGAGGGAAGTGCAGGTTCGGCCGCCGAACATTGCAAGTTGCCTGGCCAGCCACCTATAAAAGGGGCACTTAGCCGAAATGGGCGAGTTTTCTCCCATTTTCGGCCACAGCTAACTTCCGACCTCCCTCTCCCCAAATCTTGTGTTCTTTCACTAGATCTCCTCCATTTTTCTTGAGTTTTAAACCCACATTGCAAGTTTTAAGCTTTAAAGGCAAGTTTTGGAGCTTTGGAAACTCAGGAGCTCTTTTGCTTGGATCTCCGAGTTGGGTCGTCTCTTTCTCGATCTTCAAGAGGTAAGAGCCGATCTTAAGCTCAATGTATGTTTTAAATAAGTTTTAAGAAGTTTTATGGGGTAGAAATGCATGTTTGAGTTAGTTGAGCATATGTTAGGTTTATGTGATTTTTTTTTAGCAATGTATGTTGGAATGTGTTGTTTGAAGTGTTGTAGTTGGGGTATATGTTAGTTTGAGACCCCTAGGTGTGATGTGTGTGATATATGCATGTTTTAGAGCTAGTTTATGCATGATTTATGGTTTTGGGAGGCAGGAGGTTCATTTGAACCAAGTTTCTGCCCGTTTGGCAGAAACCAGGTTCGGCAGCCGAAGGGAGTTTCGGCCGCCGAACCCCTCTTGTGGAGGCAGCATTCGGCTGCCGAAGGTGCCCCCGAAAAGAGACTTTCGTCTCTGTCTGGCACTTTCGGCCGCCGAAGGTGCCGCCGAACCTGCCTGACTTTCGTCTCTGGAGGGACTTTCGGCCGCCGAACCTGCCGCCGAAAGTGCCCTGTCCAGCCTTTTCATGCATGTATTCCTATGAGTTTTTCAGGATGTTTTAGGGGGTTTTTGGGGAATATATTAGAGTCATGTTTAAGTATGTTTGGTCCCTCATTTGAGTCCACCTGTGTAGGTTCGGACCCGAGGAACCGAGGACCCCAGCTGTGAGCCAGCTGCTACAGAGTTTGTCAGAGCTAGCCAGAGGTGAGTGGAATGAACTTTAAAGTTTTTAATTAATGAAATTATTAATTTTGAGCATGAACCATGCATCATGATTGCCATGTAATATAGTAGGTTGCTTGCATTAGTTCACGAATATGCTGCATTGCATAATTGATGATGATGATGTGGATGAGCATTGAATGATCCTCTAGTCCTCGATATGATATGATGAGATATAGTATGATATGTTATAGTATGATTGCCGGTTGTACCCATTCTACGTCCCGGCTTATAGTAAGAGAATGATACCAGGTTGTACCCATTCTACGTCCCTGGTATATTGGAATGTCATGTTACAGTTATAGTAAGAGAAAAGTCCGGTTGTACCCATTCTACGTCCCGGCACTTTGGATTGTAGAGGACTATTGGTGACAATATCATCCTTATGTGATATGTTTGTGATATGTTGCATTTCATGAAAACATGAAAGATAATATAATGTTTTACACTATTCTGCTCACTGGGCTTTATAGCTCACCCCTCTCCCCTAACCCCAGATGTGCAGGTACAGGGTAGATCAGGAGGTTAGCCAGAGTATTGAAGAGATATGTTATGTAATAGATAGAATGTGGACATGACCAATTGTATAATGTTGTAATGTTATGTTTAGACATGTATTGTATAATGTTATGGAGGATTAGAGATTGTGCTTGACCATATGAGTTTTTGTTATCCCATTTGATACATGATCCATAGAGAAAGTTTATGTAAACCAACTCGACTTATGTATTTTTGCCTCTTGAGGTTTTGATGAGATCCCACAGAGGGACTATAGTTATGTTTTTGTATAGTTCATGTACGGGTTGAGTTTGGTATGTGAGAAAATGTATGAAAGAAAAAGTTACAGGTTTATGTATATGTTTGATCATGTATGGGATTTACAGGTTTACAGGTTATATGTCAGGCTTGCTACGGGTCCCGGCGGCCTTATGCCGATCTGGATCCTAGCGCCGGTAGCGGTCCGGATTTTCGGGTCGTTACAGAGTGGTATCAGAGCCCTAGGTTCATATGGTCGGACCTAGAGTGTCGGGCTCATAGAGTTATAGAAGGTCAAGCACAATAGGAAAAGTCATGTCCACTAGGATAGGATGTAGAGTCCTGTCTTGCCATGATGATATGTTATGATTGCTATGTATGTGATGAGGATTCATGTGTGCCCACATGAACCATATGATGCTAAAGTTTGCTTGTTATGTGTTGTGTTTCAGAAACAGGATGAGAGGAACTCGTCGATCTGCACGATTGACTGGAGTACCACCTGAGGATGAGGGCATAAGCGCCCGTCCTCCAGCATTGCCTAGGGCAATGTCTACCAGGTCAAGCAGGGAAAGAGTGATGAGAGACCCTAGAAGGTCTTTAGATCTGGGAAGGAGCAGATCAGTCAGGGGGACAGTGCAGGGAGAAATGTCAGGAGACATGGGGGATGAGATGGACGTAGACCAGAGGAGGGATGGCAGTCTGGGAGTAAGTATGTCAGAAGAGGGCATGGGAGAGTCCCAAGGAGGCACACAGGCCTCGGGATTTGTACAGCCACCCCACTACCCACACTTCTCACAAAACCCCGGGTATTCGATGGGAGGTACATCGGATTACCCTAGCTTCACTCCTTATCCCACACAGATGCCATACCCACCATATTACCCACCCTACACACAGTACCCCATGTACCCACCTCCACCATATTATTCAAATCCAGCAAACCCTACACCAGGGAATGTTGCACCTCCTCCACCCCCAGCAGAACCAGAAATCCAAATACCTCAACCTAGCTCATCTGGAGGGAGCAAGGTGAAGATGACAGACTACATGAAGTTGGGTGCCCCACAGTTTGAAACGGGTGATGATCCCTTTGTGTACCTTGAGAGAGTCAAGGTAATTACAGATGAGATAGGGGCGGATGACAGCAGAGCCATACAGATGGCTGGGTTCACCCTAAAATGCAAGAAGGCCCGTGAATGGTTCAAGGCCTATGTAAAGCCAAGGGTGGACAGTCTTTCTTGGGAGGAGTTTGCCAACGAGTTTGCAGGATGGGCTTTCCCTGATAGCTCAAGGGAACAGAAGATGATTGAGTTTGAACAACTAAGGCAAACAGATGAGATGAGTATAGATGAATACACAGACCGGTTCCTAGAGTTGTTGCCTTATGCTGGGCAGAGTCTGGATACAGACCAGAAAAGGTCAAGGAGGTACATCATGAAGCTACACTCCAGGTATTCTTCCTTGATACAGTCGGCAGATAGAGAAAGCTTTCACGCCATAGTGGATATGGCCAGGAGGATGGAGGCTAGTGCCATCATTGAGGGCAAAGTTAAACAGGCAGTGGTACAACCTTCAGGTTCCAGGACCCCAGGTGGGGGGAGAGTTGACCCTTCATCCTTGAGTTCAGGCAGCAAGAGGTGGAGTAACACCACCAGGAAGTCAAAGAAGAGCAAGTTCTGGAACAAGATCAAATCAGGTCTGGGATTGGGAAGTGGTTCGAGCTCTGGAGCAGGAAATGTTGTATGCACAAAATGTGGAAGGCAACACTGGGGAGTGTGCCGGTTGGGGACCACGGCCTGCTATAGATGTGGGCAAGAGGGACACCTGTCACGGGAGTGTCCTAAGACAGTTCATACAGTACAGCCTCAGCAGACAGCATCAGGTAGTGTGGCACAGCCAGTAGCTCCAGCTGCTACACAGGCCAGTGGCAGAGGCAGAGGGAGAGGGTCAGCCTCTTCTTCAGCGGGGTTCAGAGGTGAAGGTCCATCAGCTCCAGCTAGGATCTTCACCATGACACAGCAGGAGGCTAACACATCCAACACCGTGGTGTCAGGTAATCTCATCATTGGATGTTCTGATGTGTATGCATTAATGGACCCGGGTGCATCTCATTCTTTTATTGCACCGAGAGCCGTTCAGAGGTTAGGGTTGATGGTCTCTGGGTTAGAGTGTCCCCTATGGGTCAGTGGACCCAAATGTGACCCGTCAGTTGCAGAGTCAGTCTGCCAGTGTAGTCCAGTTTTTATAGAGGGGAGATGCATGTCCGCCGACCTGGTGGTTCTAGAGTTGACAGACTTTGACGTCATTCTAGGGATGGACTGGTTATCTACCCATGGTGCTACCTTGGACTGCAGGGACAAGGTAGTCAAGTTCAGATGTCAGGATGGGTCAGAGGTCGTCTTCAGAGGAGACAAGAGGGGTACACCTAGAGGTCTGATATCAGCTCTTCAGGCTCATAGGTTGCTTAGGAGGGGATGTCAGGGGTTTTTGGCTCATGTGAGAGAGCTAGACAGTCAGGTTAGAGAGCCCGCCTCAGTGCCAGTGGTCAGAGAGTTCTTAGATGTCTTCCCAGACGAGCTTCCAGGATTACCACCTGCAAGGGAGATAGAGTTTGAAATAGAGCTGATGCCTGGAACTAGGCCTATCTCTATCCCTCCCTACAGGATGGCGCCAGCAGAGTTGAAAGAGCTAAAGGAACAGTTGCAAGAACTGGTGGACAAGGGTTTCATCCGACCGAGTACCTCACCTTGGGGTGCTCCAGTGCTCTTTGTGAAGAAAAAGGATGGATCCCTCAGGCTTTGTATCGACTACAGACAGTTGAACAAAGTCACCATCAAGAACAAGTACCCGTTGCCAAGGATCGACGATCTATTCGACCAGCTAGCAGGAGCGGGTTGTTTTTCCAAAATAGATCTGAGATCCGGGTACCATCAGTTGAGAATCAGAGAGGAAGACGTGCCAAAGACGGCCTTCAGGACCAGATATGGGCACTATGAGTTCCTTGTGATGCCGTTCGGGTTAACCAACGCCCCTGCAGCATTCATGGACCTCATGAACAGAATATTCAGACAATACCTGGATCACTTCGTTATTGTCTTCATAGATGATATCCTAGTGTATTCCAGGAATGCAGAGGAGCATGCCCATCATCTGAGGATAGTTCTGCAGACCTTGAGGGAACACGGCTTGTATGCCAAGTTCTCCAAGTGTGAGTTCTGGTTGAGGAGCATATCATTCTTGGGGCATATAGTGTCAGAGAATGGAATAGAGGTAGACCCCAAGAAAGTAGAGGCTGTGACTAACTGGCCCAGACCCACTACAGTGACAGAAATCAGAAGTTTCTTGGGTTTGGCTGGTTATTACAGGAGGTTCGTTCAGGACTTCTCAAAGATTGCAGCTCCTCTAACCAGATTGACCAGGAAGAATCAGAGATTTGAGTGGACCGATCAGTGTGAAGAAAGCTTTGAAGAGCTGAAGAGAAGGTTGACTTCAGCACCGGTGTTAACTCTGCCGAACAGCAATGAGGACTTCACAGTATTCTGTGATGCATCCAGAGTAGGCTTGGGTTGTGTGCTAATGCAGAATGGAAGGGTGATAGCTTATGCTTCTAGACAGCTGAAGAGGCATGAGTTGAATTACCCCACGCACGACCTTGAGATGGCAGCAGTTATCTTTGCCCTCAAGATGTGGAGGCATTACCTCTATGGGGTAAAATGTGAGATCTTCACAGATCATAAGAGCCTGCAGCACATCTTGAGCCAGAGAGAGCTGAATTTGAGACAGAGGAGATGGGTAGAACTGTTGAGTGACTATGATTGCAAGATCCAGTATCATCCGGGTAAGGCTAATGTAGTAGCTGATGCCTTAAGCCGAAAATCACTTGGCAGTCTATCCCACATTACAGCAGAGAGGAGACCAGTGGTGAAGGAGTTTTACAAGCTCATGAATGAAGGTCTACAGTTGGAGTTGTCTGGTACAGGTGCTTTGATTGCACAGATGAAGGTAACACCAGTGTTTCTGGAGCAGGTGGCTCAGAAACAGCATGAGGACCCAGAGTTAGTGAAGATTGCCAGGACTGTTCAGTCAGGCAAAGATAGTGAGTTCAGATTCGATGATAAGGGGATCCTCCGCTATGGGAGCAGACTATGTGTACCAGATGACATAGGGCTAAAAGGAGACATTATGAGAGAGGCTCATAATGCGAGATACAGTATTCACCCTGGAGCCACCAAGATGTATCAAGATCTGAAGAGAGTGTATTGGTGGCCAGCTATGAAGAGGGAAGTGGCACAGTTCGTGTCAGCCTGCGAAGTGTGTCAGAGGGTGAAACTGGAACATCAGAAGCCGGCTGGAATGCTTAACCCGCTACCTATTCCAGAGTGGAAATGGGAGAATATAGCTATGGACTTCGTAGTGGGGTTAGCGGCAACATCCAACAGACTAGACTCCATATGGGTGATTGTGGACAGACTCACTAAATCTGCTCACTTCATTCCAGTGAGGAGCAACTACTCTGTGGATAAGTTGGCTCAGGTGTATGTAGACGAGATTGTCAGGCTGCATGGGGTCCCCGTGTCTATAGTGTCAGATAGAGGGCCCCAGTTCACTTCCAGGTTCTGGCGGAGTCTGCAGAGTGCTATGGGTACCAGGCTAGATTTCAGTACTGCCTTCCATCCCCAGACTGATGGACAGTCAGAGAGGACCATCCAGACAATAGAGGATATGCTCAGAATGTGTGTGCTAGATTTTGGCGGTTCTTGGAAGCAACATCTACCTTTGGTGGAGTTTGCCTACAATAACAGCTATCATGCTAGCATCGGGATGGCTCCATATGAAGCTTTATATGGGAGGAAGTGCAGGACACCTGTTTGCTGGGAAGAAGTTGGAGAGAGGTCCTTAGCAGGGCCTGAGCTTGTAGAGATCACCAGCAGGGTGGTACCCATGATCAGAGAAAGGATCAAGACTGCTACCAGCAGGCAGAAGAGTTATGCAGACATTCGCAGGAAACAGGTAGAGTTTCAGGAGGGGGATCTAGTATTGCTCAAGGTGTCTCCAATGAAAGGGGTGGTTCGTTTTGGTAAGAAGGGTAAGCTAGCTCCACGATACATCGGACCTTTCGAGATCTTGCAGAAGGTTGGGAATGTGTCGTACAAGCTGGACTTGCCTGCATCTATGGAGAGAATCCATCCGGTTTTCCATGTTTCCATGTTAAGAAAGTTCGTGTCAGATCCGAGCAAGGTTCTTAGTGAGCCTGATGTGGAGATCCAAGAGGATCTCACCTATGTAGAGCAGCCAGTGCGGATTCTTGACACACAGATCAGAAAGTTGAGGAACAAGGAAATCCCTATGGTAAAAGTCCTTTGGAACCACCACAACATCGAGGAGTGTACCTGGGAGACACGGGAGTCCATGCTCCAGCAATATCCCCATCTCTTTTAGAGGTTAGTATCTATGTGTTTAGTATGTATGTTACGTTAGTGATATGCATGTGCTAGTTGAGGAACATTCGGGGACGAATGTTCTTAAGGGGGGGAGAATGTAATACCTGGCTAGACTCCGGTATCGGAATTCCTACCGTCCGGTGGAATCCCGGATGCCAGAAACCTCTAGAAGGGGTAAAAGCATGTTTTTATAAAATGTTTTAATGTTTTTAAGTATGAAATTAAAGGAGTTTTTCATGAAAAAGTCTTTGGAGGAAAACTCAGGTTCGGCCGCCGAAAGTCAAGTTCGGCCGCCGAACATGCATGTGATTAGGAGGCATGTTAGGCCCCCGAAAGCGTGAGTGAGGGAAGTGCAGGTTCGGCCGCCGAACCTTATGTTCGGCCGCCGAACATTGCAAGTTGCCTGGCCAGCCACCTATAAAAGGGGCACTTAGCCGAAATGGGCGAGTTTTCTCCCATTTTCGGCCACAGCTAACTTCCGACCTCCCTCTCCCCAAATCTTGTGTTCTTTCACTAGATCTCCTCCATTTTTCTTGAGTTTTAAACCCACATTGCAAGTTTTAAGCTTTAAAGGCAAGTTTTGGAGCTTTGGAAACTCAGGAGCTCTTTTGCTTGGATCTCCGAGTTGGGTCTTCTCTTTCTCGATCTTCAAGAGGTAAGAGCCGATCTTAAGCTCAATGTATGTTTTAAATAAGTTTTAAGAAGTTTTATGGGGTAGAAATGCATGTTTGAGTTAGTTGAGCATATGTTAGGTTTATGTGATTTTTTTTTAGCAATGTATGTTGGAATGTGTTGTTTGAAGTGTTGTAGTTGGGGTATATGTTAGTTTGAGACCCCTAGGTGTGATGTGTGTGATATATGCATGTTTTAGAGCTAGTTTATGCATGATTTATGGTTTTGGGAGGCAGGAGGTTCATTTGAACCAAGTTTCTGCCCGTTTGGCAGAAACCAGGTTCGGCAGCCGAAGGGAGTTTCGGCCGCCGAACCCCTCTTGTGGAGGCAGCATTCGGCTGCCGAAGGTGCCCCCGAAAAGAGACTTTCGTCTCTGTCTGGCACTTTCGGCCGCCGAAGGTGCCGCCGAACCTGCCTGACTTTCGTCTCTGGAGGGACTTTCGGCCGCCGAACCTGCCGCCGAAAGTGCCCTGTCCAGCCTTTTCATGCATGTATTCCTATGAGTTTTTCAGGATGTTTTAGGGGGTTTTTGGGGAATATATTAGAGTCATGTTTAAGTATGTTTGGTCCCTCATTTGAGTCCACCTATGTAGGTTCGGACCCGAGGAACCGAGGACCCCAGCTGTGAGCCAGCTGCTACAGAGTTTGTCAGAGCTAGCCAGAGGTGAGTGGAATGAACTTTAAAGTTTTTAATTAATGAAATTATTAATTTTGAGCATGAACCATGCATCATGATTGCCATGTAATATAGTAGGTTGCTTGCATTAGTTCACGAATATGCTGCATTGCATAATTGATGATGATGATGTGGATGAGCATTGAATGATCCTCTAGTCCTCGATATGATATGATGAGATATAGTATGATATGTTATAGTATGATTGCCGGTTGTACCCATTCTACGTCCCGGCTTATAGTAAGAGAATGATACCAGGTTGTACCCATTCTACGTCCCTGGTATATTGGAATGTCATGTTACAGTTATAGTAAGAGAAAAGTCCGGTTGTACCCATTCTACGTCCCGGCACTTTGGATTGTAGAGGACTATTGGTGACAATATCATCCTTATGTGATATGTTTGTGATATGTTGCATTTCATGAAAACATGAAAGATAATATAATGTTTTACACTATTCTGCTCACTGGGCTTTATAGCTCACCCCTCTCCCCTAACCCCAGATGTGCAGGTACAGGGTAGATCAGGAGGTTAGCCAGAGTATTGAAGAGATATGTTATGTAATAGATAGAATGTGGACATGACCAATTGTATAATGTTGTAATGTTATGTTTAGACATGTATTGTATAATGTTATGGAGGATTAGAGATTGTGCTTGACCATATGAGTTTTTGTTATCCCATTTGATACATGATCCATAGAGAAAGTTTATGTAAACCAACTCGACTTATGTATTTTTGCCTCTTGAGGTTTTGATGAGATCCCACAGAGGGACTATAGTTATGTTTTTGTATAGTTCATGTACGGGTTGAGTTTGGTATGTGAGAAAATGTATGAAAGAAAAAGTTACAGGTTTATGTATATGTTTGATCATGTATGGGATTTACAGGTTTACAGGTTATATGTCAGGCTTGCTACGGGTCCCGGCGGCCTTATGCCGATCTGGATCCTAGCGCCGGTAGCGGTCCGGATTTTCGGGTCGTTACATGTTCCCCTTCTGCTAGTATCAAAAGACCTTCTAGGGTCCCTTGAAACCCTCTCTCTGCTTGATCTACATGACATTGCCCTTGGCAATGCAGGGGGACGGGCATCCATGCCCTCATTCTCTGGTGGTACTCCAGTCAATCGTGCAGATCGACGAGTGCCTCTCATCTTGCTTACTGAAAAACATCACACATCACATAAAACATTAGCATCATATGGTTCATGTGGAAACACATGAGCCCGCATCACATACATAGCATAACAGTAATGCACATGCATAAAATCATGGCATTTCACATCATCATTCAAGACAGGACTCCACATCCTATCCTAGTGGACATGATTTTCCTATTATGCTTGCCCTTCTATAATATCTATGAGCCCGACACTCTCTAGGTCCGACCATATGAACCTAGGGCTCTGATACCAATCTATAACGACCTGAAATTAGACCGCTGCCGGCGCTAGGATCTAGATCGACTTAAGGTCGCCGGGACCCGTAGCAAGCCTAACATACTTCCTGTAAACCTGTTAAATCCCATACATGATCATACATATACATAAAAACTTTAAACTTTTTCTTTCATCACCAAGCTTAATCTGTGCATGCACATAACCATAAACATAAAACCCAACACTAGAGCTCTCATCAAATGCTCTAATGGGGTAACATATCATACATTAAGCTTGGTTTAACATAAAACATCATTAAAACATTACATGAATCATGTATAAATGGGATTTACTATAACTTTAGGGTCAAGCACAGTGCTAATCCTCAAAGACATTATTATATTACATTACATCATGATACTTTACATTACATCATATCTCATGTCCATACTACTCTACTACATACTAGACTTCTTTACTCTTGCTGACGTTCTGGTCTATACCGAACCTGCAAACCTGGGGATTAAGGGAATGGGGTGAGCTACTAGAGCCCAGTGAGCATAATAGTAAAACAATATTTTAAATCATATGTTTATATGGAATGCATCACAACACAAACAAATCACATCAAGGATGGACTTGTCACCAATAGCCCTCTACACATTCCAATAGTGCCAAGACGTAGAATGGGTCCTGGTCTTTTCCTTAAACATATCATAACATTCCAATGTGCCAGGGACGTAGAATGGGTCTTCCTGGACTTTCTCTTACATAGTGCCAGGGACATAGAATGGGTCTTCCTGGACTTCACACCGTATCATCATCATATCATATTATTCCATATTGAGGGCTAATGAATCATCCAATATCCATCCACAACAACATCATATTATGCGATGCAACATATTCGTGAATTCTAATGCAAACAACCTAATACATAACATGGCATTCGTGATGCATGAACATGCTCAAAATTGAATTACTTTGAAACATAAAGATCCATTCTACTCACCTCAGGCTGACTCTGAACAGACTCTGAAGCAGCTGTCTCACTGCTGGGGTTCTCGGTTCCTCGGGTCCGAACCTACATAGGTGGACTCAAATGAGGGACCAAACATACACTAACATGACTCTAAACATCTCCCCAAAAACCCCCTAAAACATCATAAAACAATCATAAAAAGCATGCAAAGGAAGGCTGGACAGGGCACTTTCGGCGGCAGGTTCGGCGACCGAAAGTCCCTCCAGAGCCGAAACTTAGCCACTTTCGGCGGCACCTTCGGCGGCCGAAAGTCCCTTCCAGAGACGAAACTCATGCACCTTCGGCCACCGAAACTCCCCTCCAGAGCCGAAAGTCCAACCTTCGGGGGCAGGGTTCGGCAGCCAAAAGCTTGCCTCCACAGGCAGGTTCGGCGGCCGAACATGCCTTCGGCTGCCGAACCTGAGTTCTTCCAGAAATGGCAGAACTCAGCCCTCACATGCACATATGCCTCCCAAACCTTCCAAACTCAAGCACAACACTCCCAAACACGCATAAACACATTCATAAGCATATAGGGGTCTCAAACTATCCTATACCCGAACAAATATCAACATGGCAACTCAATAATCATGCATTACATACTTAATCCATAAAAACCCTAACATTTAACAACTAGCCTAATCATTCATCAATACCCCTTAAAGCCCCCCAAAATATGCTCAAAACATCAAAGACGTGAGGATCGATGCTTACCTCTTGAAGATCGAGAGAATGCGTGACCCAACTTGGAGATTTGGGGAAAATGAGTTCCGGAGGTCTCCAAGCTTCACAACTTCGGTTTGAGTTCAAAATCTTCAAAACCAAGTTAAAACTTGTTAGAAACTTGTAGGATTTGAAGGAAAACCTCAAAACCAACCATGGAAGGGCATGAACTCACCTTTGCCCGAAAATGGAGGAGAAAACTCGCCCATTTTCAGACATGGAGCCTTTATAGGTGGCTGGCCAGACCACCTTCGGAAGCCAAAGGTGACTCCAAAACTCCACCAAGTTCGGCGGCTGAACATGAGGTTCGGCAGCCAAACCTGGATTTTCCTTCATGGTGCTTTTCTTTCAAAACTCAATTTCTTTCTTACTTAAAACCTTAAAACACTTGAAAACATTTTAGAAAAACATATTTTACCCTTCTAGAGATTTCCGACATCCGGGATTCCGTCGGACGGTAGGAATTTCGATGCCGGAGTCTAGCCAGGTATTACAGTTTTGCATGCTTAGGGAGTAATTTATGCTCTGAATAAAAATGACTAAGTAATAATGACCTTAGGGCAAGTTATTCTTAAAATTAGAATTGAGATGCATGCTTAGAAACCTAGTGAAACTTTTTTGCTATGTGCTAAATATGAATATAGAAACCATGTAATTAGGTTCCCTCACTATACTGCTAATTGGTACATGGTATGAGATGAGTATAGATACATGATTAATTAAGGCAACTTGGTAACTCATTCACCTTAAGTCAAGTAGAAACTTTGCATTCTAGGGCTAGTGGATGCGTATAAAAATGGGTGCTTTTGTGATCAATGCACATGTAGTAATTAATTTGCATATTGTCTAAAATGGATTTCTCAATAAATATTTAAAGACAATATATAAAAATCCATGTAGGGGGGCTGGTATTAGTTCTTAAGTAAAATCCAGCCAAGAAGGGTGTCTAACACCTTCCTTTTCTCATACTCATTATTCCAAACCTAGACCATAGGATTATAGATTAAGAAGGATAGTGGACCTTTGCTAAGGGTAGGCCACACATTACTAACCTTTTATTTGTTCTATGCTTTCATTAGAGTGGCAACTCCTTTCCTTTACTCTTCACTGAGTGCTAAAATATTTAGGTCCTGTGATATTGTTATGGAAAGACGAGACCCTAGCAATTATGGCAAATTCGTGTGCTCATAGTTTGGTGACTCTACTGGGGATAGAGGATATAACTCCATATGATTCTTATATTCTATTTCTATATTTTTTTAGAAAATCTATGTATTGCACGAGCACTTTATCACACACTCAAGCATCTTTAAGCCCATAGCCACATGTGGATCGAGGATATAATAGTTCTATTCAAGCTAATGCATAATCAATTTCATCATAACTCGCATGCCTAGTATCCATTGGGTATATTAAAAGGATTCTTGGATGTTCGTTTTCACGCTTTTCTTCCTTTTGGATCGACAATTAGAGGCTTATCAGCCAATTTTTCTACCTAACGAGAGACATCTACTAATCCAAAAAGAAGTATAAGGAGGAACCTATGCTAAACCTTAGAAACATGTGGCCCTAAGACTTTTATGCATGTTATGTATTGCCTATCTACCCTATGTTAGAGTATAATTCTAAAGGAGCATGAGTGGACTTGAGCCCAGTAATAGAATATCAAAGCCATATAATATATGGCAAGAAAAGGTCCAAGCCCATACATCTCCTAAAGGGAAAATGGAAGCTCACTTATACATCCGACTTTTAGGTTAGATAGTTATTATTTATTAAGTAGAGAGGAACCATCCTAAGTTATAATCTCCTATTGATGCAAGCTCAGTAGTACCAATGAGGCATATGAACATGAAATGCTAAGTTCTCAAATTGACCTACCCTTTTATGTGTAAGTGCTATAGAGATAAGGAAGATGCTTTTTGTACAGGTTCTTCAATCCTACCAATTGCTCTATTAGTTCAAGATAATTCCAGCTCCAAGAAAATGTTAAGCACCATAACATGCATTCACATTTTGTTCATACATCATACTATCCCTCTGTATTTTAGAGTCATCATATCTCCAAAGAGAACCCATAGTACTCCTACTTGGATAAGAAAGGGTGGTAAAGTTCAAAAAGGAGAGAAATCCCTAAGTTATGAGTCTAAAACAACTCTTAGACTCGATAATCACTTGATTTGGTAACCTTAAGATTAAGTTTTAGATCATTGAAATCGTGTTACTCGCTGGTACTAACCATAGTAACACTAGTTTGCCTCTTAACTTTGAAAAATCATAACTAATTGAAGAAAAATCATATTAATACAATAATATATGAAAATTTTTGGAAATTTAATGAAGAACATAAAAAAAATATTTTAAGAGGCATAGCTTATGCCAATTGAGATGAAATGCTTGGGCAGAACGGGGTGTTGCCTTGCAATCATGCACATAGTTGTGTTGCTCTTAAATATCATATCAAATCTTAATAGAGGAGGCTCTCAATATGTAAAAAGAATCAAGGATTATGTAGTAAAATGTCAATATGTCATATTCACTATTATGAACAACAATTATCTTCAAGAAATAAAGAATAGAAGAAAGGTAAAAAGAAGAACACCAAGAACACTAATAGGGAGTAGCGACACAAGGTTTGATAGCTATCCAAAGGGTTTTATTTTTTTATTAGAGTAGAGAGAAAATTTGAGAGGGAGAAGAAAAGGATATGCCTTGAAGAAGAAAAAAGGAAAAAAAAATAATTCTTATCATAAGGTCTAAGAAAATTATATTTAAATAGAAGTTATAGACAACTAGATCAAATTAAAGAATCAAAAGCCCTAGGTTTGGTTTGATTTTTGGTCAAATCTTTGGATTTTTTATTTGAGGTCAATTTAGGTTATTAAAATTATTTAATTTATTTCCAAAAGGACCATTAAAAATTGGAAGAATTATAAAAACACCACTTTGTTAAATAAGCTTGGTCGATGGGCCAAATGCATGGCTCATTTGGCCACCCCATATTTTTTAATTCCAATTCCTTAATCCTTAGACCTAATGTGATCTTAGACCTTATAAGAAAGGCTTCAAAAACTAAAATAGGCTCATAGATTATGCTTTTGGCAAAAAAGAAAAAAAGAAAAAAAAATGAAGGGTTAAGCCTAAAACTCTCAATATTCACATCTTAACTCATTTTTTCCAACTTTTCATTTTTATTTTATTTTCTCATTTTTTATTTTATTTTTATGGTATAAAATAACATCTTAGCATCTTAATTTAATTCCAAGTATTGGAGCCAAATGTAATTTTTATTATCAAACCCTCACTATTTTAGATATGTTTATATACTTGGTATAAAAATTAGGACCTGCAACAGTAATTCTGTATGATCCTTATATTCTATTTTAATATTTCTTATGGAATTCTTACATTAAACAAGCACGAATCCAAAAGGATACACCTGTAAGCCTTTCATCTTCATGATGTTGGGCCGAGGAGTTGTTAGTTGCATTCGAGCTGGTGAAAATTAGATGTCATCACAACTCGTAGGATTATACTTTCTAGTATGAAAAGGAAACATGATAGTCTCTTGTTCCTTTGTGTTCCATTTGAGGGGAATGGTACATATTACTAAAGTCCATGCCATTGTGGGAACTATCTACTGACACGAGACAAAGTATAAGAATGCACCTCATGTAAACCTTAGAAACATTCATCCTTAGGACCCTTGTGCATGCTATGTGTTGATTACCAATCTATGTGTTAGATATGTAAGAAAAAGATATGATAGATATGGACCTAAATAGAATTTTTTGTCATATAACTCATGGCTAGTCAGGCTCAAATTCATTTTATTTTCTATGGAGCATGTGAAAGCCCACTTATATATCTAACTTTAGGGTATGGTAATCATTATTTGATGAGTGGCAAGGAACTATTCTATGCTATGGTCTCTGTTTATATAAGCTCAACGTACCAATGCCCTTAGGAATTAAAGTGATAGATATTCTAAAACTAACCCCTTTATACATGAGTGTTGGAGGTGATATGGAGCAACTAACCTTGGACTTTACGGCAGACTTGGACCGGGCCTAACTTTTGCTACCAACATCCGATAGAGACCCATGATAGCTTTTCGGAAAGAGAATTTCGAGACACACGACTTTCAAAAATGTGACAAAGGCCATAGGCCTGTCACAAAGTTTGATATGGAAATTCTATCGTTTAGGGGGTTAATTTTGCATTTTAATTATTTTTTAGATATTTTGGGTAATTTTGTAATTTTGCTTATTAGGATTTTGTTTTTATTATAAATAGTCTCCCTTGTCTATTAAAAACTCACTTTTTCAACCTTTGAGGAATTTCAATAAGACTTTTAGTCTTCTAGCCTATCTTTTCTCTTATTTCGTCTTAACCAAACGATATTGATTAAAACTCCTAATGGAGTCTAAATAGTCCTTTATCATGAGGGATAAGGAAGGCAACTTACAACTTTATAGTTCTTTAGAATTTATTTTCTCTTCATTCATCTATTTCCTTCAAAATGGTATAAAAACAAAAAAAAGGCTTTGTAAGTTTTCATCATGCTTACTCATGCATTTACATATCATTGTAGTAACATTTACCCATTTTGTAATTCCCGGCTAGACTCCGGTATCGGAATTCCTACCGTCCGGTGGAATCTCGGATGTCGGAAGTCTCTAGTAGGGTAGAATTTTATTTTCATAAAATGTTTTAAGGTATTTCATGGTTTTAAGTAAAATGGAAATGAGTTTTTGCATAAAAACAACCTTGGAGGAAAACTCAGGTTCGGCCGCCGAACCTCAAGTTCGGCCGCTGAACATGCATGCCTTCGGGAGCACCTTTAGGCCCCCGAAAGCATACGTGAGGAAAGTCCAGGTTCGGCAGCCGAACCTCAAGTTCGGCCGCCGAACATGGCATGCATGCGGAGGCACGTTCGGCCCCCAAACGTGGCCTGGCCAGCCACTATAAAAGGGTCCTTTAGCCGAAAACGGGCGAGCTTTTTTCCCATTTCCGGCCAAGGTGAGTTCTCCGCCACCCCTCACCGATCTTGAGTCTTTTCCTTCAGATCTTTCAAGTTTTTCACTAGTTTTCATCTTGTTTTGAAGATTTCCGAGTTTTGAGCAAGTTTTGGAGCTTTGAGGAGCAAGTTTTGGAGCTTTGAGGTTCAAGAACTCGAATCTCTTCCAACTCCAAGTTAGATCGCCTCCACCCTCGATCTTCAAGAGGTAAGAGTCGATCTCTAGCTTACTTTATGTTTTAAACAAGTTTTATGCAAGTTCATGGGGTAGAAAATGCATGAGTAGCTTATGTTGAGCTTATGGGTTTTTGATGTGATTTTGATCAATGTGGTTTACAAATGTATGTTGGATGTGTTATAGATGGGGTTTTAGTTAGTTGATGCCCCTAGGAACTTGTATGCTTGTGTATGAGTGTTGTAGAATAGGTTTATGCATGTTTGGATGAGATTGGAGGCATAAATGCATAGGGGAGCTGAGTTTCTGCCATTCTGGGAGAAGCCAGGTTCGGCAGCCGAAGGAACTTTCGGCCGCTGAACGTGCTTGTGGAGGCAGCCTTCGGCTGCCGAAGCTTGCCCCCGAAAGGAGACTTTCGTCTCTGTCTGGGAGTTTCGGCCGCCAAAAGTGCCGCCGAACATGCATGAGTTTCACCTCTGTCTGGGAGTTTCGGTCGCCGAAGGTGCCGCCGAACCTGCCGCCGAAAGTGCCCTGTCCAGCCCTTTCTTGCATGTTTTTCTATGATTATTCCATGATGTTTTAGGGAGTTTTTGGGGAATAGTTTAGAGTTATGTTCATGTATGTTTGGTCCCTCATTTGAGTCCACCTGTGTAGGTTCGGACCCGAGGAACCGAGGACCCCAGCAGTGAGTCTGTTGCCCTAGTGTCTGGTCAGAGCTATCCAGAGGTGAGTGGAATAAACCTTTATGTTTCTAAGCAAATTAATCGTATAGTTTTGAGCATGTTCATGCATCATGAATGCCATGTGATGAATTAGGTTGCTTGCATTAGAATTCACGAATATGTTGCATTGCATATGTTAAATGTTGATGTGGATGAATGTTGGATGATCCATAGCCCTCGATCTATGATACGATGATGTGATATGTACGGTATGGAATGTAAGACCAGTGGGACCCATTCTACGTTCGCTGGCACTATGTAAGGGAAAGACCAGGACCCATTCTACGTTCTGGCACAGTTGGACACTGTTATGTTATGATATGTAAGGGAAAGACCAGGACCCATTCTACGTTCTGGCACAGTTGGACCATGTAGAGGGCTATTGGTGACAAGTTCATCCTTGATGTGATTAGCTGTGATGTGATGCATTCCATGTTATCATACGTTTTAAATGTTTTATTATTCTGCTCACTGGGCTCTAGTAGCTCACCCCTCTCCCAAATTTCCCCAGGATTGCAGGTACAGGGTAGACCAGGAGGTTTACAAGAGTTATGAAGTCTGGTACTTGTAATAGATAGTGTGGACATGATGATTGTATTAAAGTTATGAAAAAGTACAGTTTCAGTCATGTAATGATATTGAGGATTAGAGATTGTGCTTGACTTTATGTATGAGGTATCCCTTTTAATACATGATCTTAAATCCTTTTTATGATGTTTATGTAAGCCAACTCATCTTATGATGTATCGCCCATTGGGGCATTGATGAGATCCCACGGAGGGGTCATGATTATGATTATGAGAATGTTCAGTGTATGCACAGGTTGAGTTTGGCTTATGAGTAAAAGAAAAGTTTAAATTTTTATGTATGTTGATGATCATGTATGGGATTAAACAGGTTTTCAGGATGTATGTCAGGCTTGCTACGGGTCCCGGCGGCCTTAAGCCGACCTGGATCCTAGCGCCGGTAGCGGTCCGATTTTCGGGTCGTTACACATTTGATTTTATAAAGGTTAGGAAGTCATGCTAAGAGGAAGGAATATCTGAGAGATAGAGGATTTTTGGAAAGCTTTTCAAGAATTGGACACTAAAACAATGGGATTCAGGGATTATGATCACGAGTGTGAGCTTTTAATGCAAAATATGGTGATTAATGCCCAATTCCTCATGCTTAAAAGGATATAGGAAAAAGTGATGAACTCAATTTGCACATCCTTACAAAGAAGTTCAATGAGCCCATAAGCCAATTAAAAAGAAGGAATTTATTGAGTTGTCTATATCAATGGAAGAGGTATTCTTGCACTTAAAAGAAAAGAGTTTGCTTTAGCCACTAAGCCTAAAGCCTTTGCCAAAGACCATACGTAAGGGCTTTAAGGTAAATGAGTACTATCAATTCCATTAGACTATGGGATATGGAATCGAAAGTTGTTATCATCTTTTACATGAAATTCAGGATTTCCTTGATGCTAGGGCCAAATGAACCACATTCTTAGATGGATAGGATAAGCTCAAGCATATCTTCTTTCTCATCTAAAAGATGTTCAGGTGAATTAATAAGAACTTTATTAAAGTTTAAGTCAAAGCTCATTAGAGCTAATTTTGTAATAAGATCAAAACTATATATCAATAAAACTCAGCCTTTTTATTTTTATCTCTATTTTTCTCTTACTTTATTTACACAGTTGCAAAATCTGAACATCATTCTTCCTAATCAATGTGCAATCAAGTGTCCAATGGTCCATTCATGCATTGAATCAAATGATATATCATGCTAACCCCTTATGTTGTACAACCATTATAGCTCCAAAGTGAACTAAGAATGCCACTTGTCCTAATTAATTTAACTATAAAGGGTGACAAGTTGTCAAATACTAAAATGACAAGAACTATCATGTTTGAAAGCTGAGTAAGGACAAAAATGCAAGTTACAAGTTACCATATCTTAGAGGGAAAAGATTATGATCACTCTTAATGAACTATTTGATGAACCCCTCAATAACAAAATGGAGAGAGCTCTTGGGAAACAACCCACAGTAGAAGATAGGATTAAGAGAACTTTATAGGTGAAAGGATGTCTCGCTGGAGAATATCCTTATAATAAAGAGGGTCACCCAAAGAAGGTTTTCATCCAATCCTGTACCTCCTTAGTGTGCTTTAGACATTATATTGACTATAGGCAGTTAAACAAGGTCACTACTAAGAACAAGTAGCCCTTACCTAGGATTAATAATTTGTTTTAACAACTAGCAGGAGCTAATTGATTCTTTAAGATAGATTAAAGGATTAGATATAATCAACTGAGCATCAGAGGAGAATATGTGCCTAAGATAGCTTTTAAAACTAGTTATAGACATTATGAGTTCCTATTAATGCCATTTCATTTGACTAATGCCCTAGTTGCATTTGTGGATCTCATGAACAGAGTATTTAAACTATTTTTGGACTACTTTGTTATTGTCTTTAATTATGATATCTAGTGTATTTAAAAAATGCAGAGGAGCACATGCCTATCATTCGAGGAGGGTGCAATAGACTCTAAGTAAGCACAGATTGTATGTTAAATTCTCCAAGTGCAAGTTCTTGTTAAGAAGCATTTTCTTTCTTAGGGCATGTAGTGTCAAAGAATGGCATTAAAGTTGATCCTAAGAAAGTAGAAGCAGTAGCAAATTAGCATGGATCCATTACAGTGATAGAAATAAAGAGCTTTTTGGGTTTGGTAGGTGACCATAGGAGGTTCTTTCAGGATTTCTCTAAGAGGGTTGCTCCTATGACTAGGTTGACTTAGAAGAATTAGAGGTTTATACGGACATATCAATGTGAGGAGAGTTTTCAAGAGTTTTCAAGAGTTGAACAATAGGTTGACTTCTACACCAGTGTTGGCTTTGCCTTCAAATAATAAAAAATTTACAATGTTTTGTGATGCATCCCGAGTGGGACTAAGTTGTGTATTAATGAGTAATGATCAGATCATAACTTATGCTTCTAGATAATTGAAGAAGCATTAACTAAATTATCCCATATATGATCTAGAAATGGCAACTGTAATTTCTACATTCAAGATGTAGAAGCATTATTTCTATTGGATAGAATGTGAGATCTTTGTAAATTATAAAAATTTGTAGTACATTTTGCATAAGAAATAATTAAAGTTGAGGCAAAGAAAATGGGTAGAACTGCCTAGTGATTATGATTGTAAAATTCAATACCATTTTGGATACGGTGAATATGGTAGTAGATGCTTTTAGTCGAAAGTCACATGGTAATTTATCTTATATTATAGCGAAAAGAAGACCAGTAGTGAAAGAGTTTTACTAGTTGGTCAATGAAAAGTCGCTATTAGCGTTGTCTGGTACAGATGCCTTGGTGGCACAGATAAAAGTGATACTTGTAATTTTAAAGCAAGTGGCATAGAAACAGCATATGAGAATCTAAAGTTTATGAACATAGCAAGAGCAGTTTGACAAGGAAAGAATGGTGAGTTCACATTTGATAATAGATAGATAATCTATTATGGAAATCTACTATATGTACCTAATGACATTAGGTTAAAAGATATTATGAGAGAAGCTCATAATGATAGGTACAATATCCACCCTAAAGCTAGCAAAATTTATTAAGATTTGAAGAAAGTGTATTAATAGCCTTTGTGAAGAGAGAGGTTGCTTAGTTTGTATCTACATATGAGGTGTATCAAGGGGTGAAATAGGAGCATTAGAGGCCAGTGGAATACTTAATCCATTACTGATTCAAAAATAGAAATGGGAAGATGTGATTATGAATTTCATGATTGGCTACTAGTGACATCCGACATATACAACTCAATGTAGGTGATAGTGCACTTTTCCTAGTCAAGAATGGTTACTATATGGACAAGCTGATATAAATCTATGCGGAAGAGATATTAAAGTTACATGGAGCTTTAGTGTCTATAGCGTCACATAGGGAACCCTAGTCTACCTCTAGGTTTTAACGGAGTATGCAGAATATTATAGGCACTAAATTAAATTTCAACACTTTCTTCCACCTCAGACTGATAGATAGTTAGAAAGGACTATCCATGCTTCAAAGATGTATTGAGGATATATGTGCTAGTTTTGATAACTCTTGAAAGTAACATCTACCATCGGTAGAGTTTTCTTACAACAACATTTATTATGCTAATATTGGGATGATCGCTTATAAAGTTTTGTATGAAAGAAAGTGCAGATCACTAGTTTATTGGAAAGAGATAGGAGAAAAGTTTGTATGGACTTGAAATAGTATATATCACCAATAAGGTTTTTCCCATTATCAAGGTAAGGCTTATGTTGTAAGCAAACAAAAAATCATGCATATATCCATAGAAAGCAAGTAGACTCCTAAGAGGGAGATATGTTATTGTTTAAAGTTTCTCCTATTAAAGGGGTTATCCATTATGGAAGAAAAGGTAGGTTGACTCCAAGGTATATTGAACTTTTTTAAATCTTATAAAAGATTGAAAATTTATTTGATAAGTTAGATTACTTGCTTCTTTAGAGAAGATCCATCTAGTTTTCTATGTTTCTATACTAAGGAAGTTTGTGTCTGATTCGGGTAAGGTTCTTAGAGAACTTAATGGAGAGAGCTAGGAACATCTCACTTATGTTGAGATGCCAACATGAATTATGGACACTCATGTTAGAAAGTTGAGAAATAAGGAAATTTAGATGGTAAAAGTTTTATGGAATCACCACAATATGAAAGAGTGTACCTAGAAAACTAGAGAATCCATACTTAGGTAATATCCTCATCTCTTCTTAATTAAGTGTTTAAATGATCCTTTGTGCTTAATATATTTTCATTGTTGTACTTTTAGTTATGCTTTTATTCTATATGTTTTGCATGCTTAGTTAAGCATTTGAGGAGGAATGTTTTTAATGGGAAAGAATGTAATATTCGTCTAAATTTCCAGTACTAAAATCCTAAATTTCCAGTAGAATCTCCATAGAATTTGAAAACTTGACACTAAGAAACTTAGATAAGGGTAAAATAATATTTTCATAAATGAATTTTTAATTTATTTTATGTATTTAAAAAATAATAATAATTTTTAAGAAAATTCATCTTTGACTGCCAAAGGTGACTCCTTTAGCCGCTGAAGGTAATTTTAAATGGCCACCTATAGATAGAGCCTATAAATTGAACTCGGGAGAAAAATTCTTCCCATTTCGATCAGAGGTAAAGATTCACCCTAGCTCTTGAATTTTTGATTACTTCATATGAAATTCAACTAAACTTTAAAGGTTTATACTTTGATTGAAATTTTCAAGTTGAATCTAAAGGTCTCATAATTGAAGCCTTTTATTACTTCTCCTCCCTGAGTTGCATTTTTCTTTTGAAAGTAAGATCAATTTCTCTTCCTCTTAACCAATATCTAGTAGTAGAAAAGTATGAATATTGGATATTACATGTTGCTTTTGGGGTGATTAGAGAGAGATCCTTTAAACTCATAGTTGATGGAAGATTTGAGCCTGATATTTCTTTTCACGCTTTGCAGCTATTTTGGATTAATAGTTATAGACTTTTAGATGTTTAATGAGCAAGATATGCTTGCTTTTATGGGTGGTGATGCATGTATATATATGGGTAGAGTTTAAACCTTTGTATTAAGTTGGTATTTTTTTTATTTTAAGATTTTTCATTATGAATTGTAATGCATTTGGGTTATTTTACTTTGTTTAAGTTTTTTTTTGAAGCTACTAGGTTAATGTTAGTAAGGTTTTGGTATTTTACTTTAGTTTTAGAAGATTTTAGGGCAAGACTAGTTAGTGCATAATTGGGTTTTGCACTCAAGAAAAATTTAGGTTCGACCATATAACTTATCTTCGGCCGCTGAACCTGCTGCACTTAAGAGTAGTTTGTTTTGGCAACCTAATGTGCTCCCTCACCTTGGTCTTTCAGTTCTATATAAAAACTTTAGGCCACTGAAGGTACTGTCAAAATTTCTTTTTCTAGTCTTTTTAAATACTTTATTTGTAATACCCGGCGAGACTCCGGTATCGGAATTCTTACCGTCCGGTGGAATCTTGGATGTCGAAAACCTTTAGAAGGGTAAAATCATATTTTTATAAAATGTTTTAATGTATCTCATGGTTTTAAGCAAAAAGGAAATTGAGTTTTAAATGAAAAAGACCAAGGAGACATTTCCAGGTTCGGCCGCCGAACGTGGGATGGTTTAGGGGGACAAGTTAGGCTTCCGAAAGTTTCAAAGGTTCCGCCGCTGAACCTCATGTTCGGCCGCCGAACTTTTGGAGGCACTTTAGGCTGCCGAAAGGTGGTCTACCAGCCCCTATATAAGAGCTCCATGGCCGAAACGGGCGAGTTTTCTCCCCATTTTCGGCCACGGTGAGTTCTTGCTCTCCCATGGTTCATTTTAGATGTTTTTCCTTCGATCTTTCATGTTTTAACAAGCTTTATGTTGATTTGAAGATATTTGAACAAAAGAGCGAGTTTTGGAAGCTTGGAGACCAAAGAGTTGAGATCTCTCCCATCTCCAAGTTGGATCGTCTCTCCTCTCGTTCTTCAAGAGGTAAGAGTAGATCCATAGTTCCTTTAATGTTTTAAGTAAGTTTTATGAAGTTTCTTGGGATAGAAATGCATGTGTAGGTTTATGTGGAGTTTATGGGTTTACTGTGCGTTTATGAACAATGTATGTTGGATATGCATGTTTGATGTGTTGTAGATGGGGTTTAGGATAGTTTGAAGCCCCTAGGAGCTTGTATGCTTGAGTATGCATGTTGTAGAATGGGAAAATGCTTGATTGAATGTGTTAGGAGGCTTTCATGCATGGAAAGGTTGAGTTTCTGCCCTTTGGGAAGAACTCAGGTTCGGCAGCCGAAGGTTCTTTCGGCCGCCGAACCTGCCTGTGGTAGCATGTATCGGCTGCCGAACCCTGCCCCCGAAAGTGGACTTTCGGCTCTGGAAGGGACTTTCGGCCGCCGAAGGTGCCGCCGAACATGCATGAGTTTCGTCTCTGGAGGGAACCTTCGGCCGCCGAAAGTGCCGCCGAAGGTGCATGACTTTCGGCTCTGAAGGGACTTTTGGCCGCCGAACCTGCCGCCGAAAGTGCCCTGTTCAGCCCCCCTTTGCATGATTTATGTGATTATTTTATGGTGTTTTAGGGGATTTTTGGGGAGTATTTTAGAGTTATGTTCATGAATGTTTGGTCCCTCATTTGAGTCCACCTGTGTAGGTTCGGACCCGAGGAACCGAGGACCCCAGCAGTGAGTCAGTCGCTTCAGAGTCATTAGAGCTTCAGCCAGAGGTGAGTGGAATAACTCTTATGTTTTAAAGTAAACAATGAATATTTCAGCATGATTCACGCATCATGGATACCATGTGATATGTTAGAGTGTTTGCATTAGAATTTACGAATATGTTGCATTGCATAATATGTTGTTGATATGGATGGATATTGGATGATCCATAGCCCTCAATCTATGATGTGATGATATGATATGTACGGTACGGAATGAAAGACCAGTGGGACCCATTCTATGTTCGCTGGCACCATGTAAGAGAAAGTCCAGGAAGACCCATTCTACGTCCCTGGCATCTTGGAATGTTATGTTATGTTATGTAAGAGAAAGACTAGGACCCATTCTACGTTCTGGCACTAATGGAAATATAGAGGGCTATTGGTGACAAGTTCATCCTTTATGTGATATGTTTGTGATGTGATGCATTTCATGGAAGAATGGACTTTAAATTTAATGTTTATCTATTCTGCTCACTGGGCTTTATAGCTCACCCCTCTCCCTTAACCCCCAAGTTTGCAGGTACAGGGTAGACCAGGAGGTCAGTAGGAGTAGTGTTATGTTTTATGTAATAGAGATAGTTGTGGACATGAATATGATGTAATGTAAAAGTATAGAATGGAAATGTAATGTATCGAAGCTTATGAAAGTTAGAGTTGTGCTTGACCATAGTATTGTGTTAATCCCTTTCTAATACATGATCCCAAATGTTTAATAATGATTATGTATATGAGTTTGTGCATGCACAGGTTGAGAATGAATGAATGAAAGAAAGAAAGAAAGAATGAATGAATGAATGAATGAGAAAGTTTTAAATTTTTATGTAATTGTTGATCATGTATGGGATTAAACAGGTATTCAGGATGAATGTTTAGCTTGCTACGAGTCCCGGCGGCCTTAAGCCGACCTGGATCCTAGCGCCGGTAGCGGTCCGATTTTCGGGTCGTTACATTATTCATCGTGTTTTTTCATATATTCTTAAGAGTTTCTAAGGGTAATTCTAGAATTGTAAAAATTTGTGTTTAGTCTCTTATTTAGTTATATTTGTGTAGGACCGACTTAGGAAATTGTGGAGGACAGCAAAAAGATCCAGCAAGTCAAGGGGTAATAATAAATGAGTCAAACTAAACTAAGTTCTACACAAGAGGCTATTTATACTTGTCCACAAGCTTAACTCATATACAAAGCATGGTCTAGAAGAATCCAAAAAGAAAAATAACATAAAAATCTTTAAAGAATTCAAGCTAAACTAAACTGGATTAAACAAAGACCTTTTACAAAGCAATATAACTTTAAAGTAATACAACTCAGTTAATTAGGTTATTATGTCAGTCGTTAGGCCCTGCATCGGCCACCACCAGGTCATCCAACCGTCTAATCGTTAGTACGGTCATCTTATGACATTACGTTGCTAGGTCGTCAGTCTGGTCATCTTGTGACATTATGTTGCCACATCATCAGATCGTCTAGTCATCAATCTAGTCATCTAGTGACATTAGATTGGCCACCAGCCGGTTGTTAGGACATCAGGCCGATCACCAGGTCACCAGGTCTGCTGGTCGTTCACACTAGGTCGCTAGGCCGGCTAGTTGTACACCAAGTCAACAGGTCGGCTAGTCGTTCACCAGGTCGATAGGTTTCCTGGTCATCCGTCAAGTCGCCCGGTCACAGGTCGCCTGGTCATCCATCAGGTCATGTGGTTGTCCGTCAAGTCACCAGGTCATCTCATCTAGTCATCTAGTCATATATGCTAAGTCATCCCGTTTAGTCGCCTGTCCGTTAGGCTGCCAAGTCATTTCGTCTGATCATCCTCCAAGTCGCCAGGTCGTATCCTTCTACACATTCTTATTCAATTATTGTAATTGTTTTACTTAATGAGAAAGAATAGCTACTTACACTTTTTGACTCAATTTCTCTTATCTATTTATTGTAGATGTTTGGCTTAATAGAGAAATAGTTACACTTTGACTCAATTTTCCCTGCACCTTGGACTTATTATATTTTATCTATCTATTGTAATTTTTTAACTTGATGAGAAAGAGTAGTTAGTGGCACTTTTGACTTAACTTTTCCTATTTGTTTATTGTAGTTGCTTGGCTTGATGAAGAAATAGTTGGATTTTTCTTTTTCAAAGAGAGAATTCCTTAAGAAAAACGGATTACAGGCACAAACTCAAAAACAACACACTAAATACATAAACCAGCCTAAACTCACATTACACAAGTCCTAAAGAGAAACGGGTTAAACTCAGATTTTGCTTACTTGATCGTTGCTTGCTTCTCTACCAAGACCGTACCTAGAGGGAGAGAAGCTTCTAACTCCATCTTTAAAGCCTTCCACCAAGGGGAAAGGGAAATAGTATTAGCAAAATATATATAGGGGTGTAACTAACTTGCTGCTCACTCAAAATAATTGGACTGTTGATTATATCTTACTCTTGTCTCTTATATTTAAAATATGTTAATTTAATATTTTGATTTTAATACTTGAATATGGAATTAATCAAATTATGGTGCAAACTAAGTATATATATATATATCTTTTTTTCTCAATTCTGAAAAATGAAAATTCAAGAATCAATATATACATTTTGCAATTAGAAACGTGGCATTTTGATGTGCAATCATGTAATGCAATCAAACAAAACATTCTTACTAGCCAACTCAACAATAACCACTAATTAGGAGCATTGATATGGGGCGTGGTGGTCCCCAAATGCCAAGTTCTTCTCTCTCAGAGCCACACCACATAGGATGCTCCCACTGTACAGTTGCCTATATTGCAAGGCAATAACAGGGCAAGTCCTCCTCCCCAATTAATGTCCTTTCTGGGCCTTAGCTAGTGTGGCCTCTTGCCCTTGGAGCAGTTCACAGGATCTTTTGTAAATTGCATTGCACTCAGTAATTTCAGTGGGTCCAAAACCCAACGCCCTTCTGTTATTGTCCATTTACTAATCTGGACCTACAATCTGTCTCTCCGACATAGAATCGCAATAAATAAGATAGGGATGCAGATATTGGCCCTCCAAGAAGTGTCTACATCTATCTCTTATGCGACGAATTTTCGAGACCCTCTTCTCATACATCAATGATTTATCGTTAGTCCTTAACATTTTAACAGCTTCTCCCCATCCTTATTTTGGAGAGAAGATTCAAGCAGATATAACATCAAAATGTAACCAATCACAAAGAGCTACAGGGCCATAAACATATAATGCAACAGAAGCACAAACAAGAAGGCTATTGATTTCTTTGGAGTTTACTGCCAGCCTATCACTTCCCTTATCATCAGGACTCATTTATGATAAGTAACAATGTACATGTGTAGCTAAGCTCTGCCCATGAAAAATGACATTTTGTCAGGACGTGTTATGTGTCGAGGAGTGTGAAGTAACGTTTATGTAGGATAGGTGAAAATCACACCAATCCAATTCGAATTTAATTTATATTTATATTAATAATATTTAAATTTATTTTAAATTTAATTAAAAATTAATTTAAATTATTAAATTCATTTTAAATTTAATTATTATTATTTAAATAAAATGTAAACCCATTTAATTTTATATTTTTTAATTAATAATTTATATATAAAATATTTTTATTAATAATTTTTATTTAAAAAATTCAATATTTTTAAAAAATATTTAAATTTTAATTTTTAAATAAAAATATATAAAAAAATTTTATAAATATTATTATAAAATATATTTTTTATATTAAATTAATTATTTATGTAAACAAATTAGGATAGTGAATATCTATACATAAAATTCAAATAGACTCAAATCCGCAATAGATATTATTTTTTAAATTCGAATCCATTCCAAACTCTATAATAACTATTCAAATCCGTTCTATTAGAATTTAATCGGATCGGATATATAAAAATACCTATGTGATCCCTACATTCATGGGTTTTGGCCCTACACATGCTGGAGAATTGTGGAATAAGAGTTTTGAAATGAGATGAACTAAAGTTAATTATTCATATAAGGAGCAAACTGGTCTTATAATTTCAAATCAAAAAATTGAAAAAAGAAAAAAAGTAATTAAACAGAGACTGGCCCTCTTGTAATATATACATGTAGAATCATTTTCGCTGCTAAGATCTTGAATACAAGTTTCCTAATATTTAGTAAAGTAATTTTAAAGCCTCAAGTAAACGCATGCATTGCTTAATTGCAGCCCAGAAGTGATACCTATAAAATCATCCAATTCTCTACTCGTACGCAATCTCTTCTCTCTCTCAGACAACAATCTCATCTTAGAAACTTCAAGCTGCTTGATGATTTGAAAGCACCGCTTTCCGCATATATATATATATATATCAAATAAGAAGCCGGTGATATAGCATAAACCACATCAAAATAATAAAACATCCAGCCAAATGCGGCCGCAACCAGAAATGACAACGGCCGCTTCTCCACATATCATCCACCTCTCTCCACCGCTTCCCCACACAACATCGACGGCATGTTCCCCCCACGCTCACAGCTGCAGGTGGTGGCCTTACTCAAACTCTAATGATTTTGGAGCCAACACAGCCATGATCCTCATCATCCTCCTCTGTGCACTAATATGTGCTCTTGCTCTCAACACAGCTATCCGCTGCTTCTTAAACGGCGGCCATCACCCACCAGACCGTCTTCCCCAAAATCGACGAGAAATTGAGGAACAGCGAAAACCCAACACTGAAGCAGGTGCAGCGCCATTGGTGGTGGCTCCAACGCTGGTGTATTCGGCAGGGATGAAGCTGGGAGGAGAAGAGGCTGACTGCGCTATTTGCTTGTCGGAGTTCATGGAGGGTGATGGGATTCGGGTTTTGGGAACTTGCAAGCATGGGTTCCATGTCCACTGTATCGAACGGTGGTTGTCTTGCCACTTCTCTTGTCCCACTTGTCGCCGCAGTTGTCTTGCTTCCGTCCCCTCCTCCTCAGAAACTTCCGAGACACCAAGAAATGACCTAAACAACCCTTCCCAACAACCGGAGACCCCGATGGCTACAGGTCAATTCACTAGTACTCCTTAACAATTATACGCAATGTACGTTTGTGATTAAAGTTTTTCCCTTTTTCATTTTCCCTTTTTCATTTTCTAATATATTAACTTTTGGCTCAAAATTTCCCCTCCCTCTAGCTAGCCCGGCTGCATCTATGCTTATCTTTTAGCAGTCATTTAAGCATCCATCCTCTAGAGTTCAACAGATACTACAGCCAGATGCAGCTCTAGAAGAATTTCCATTATGCAAAGGACAAGCTAGGAATTACAAGGTTAAGTAGAAACTAAACTAGAGAGATTAACTATATTTTTCTAACAGAGAAACTCTAAATTACAAAATCAAAAGAGATATTGGACCTTTTTGCTGTTCCCAATGAAAAGGTGCCTAGCGTTGAATTTCTGCTAGAACAGCATATTTTTCTCTCTAACCATCATCGTTCTTACATAGCTTTGCGTGGCAGTTAAAATGTGTCACAAGAACTTAACACTGAACCTTTGTAAGCCCGAATATATGCTAGATCTGTTCCAACTCTTTATCCTTTTTAATGGCAAACTGGAATTTTTAAGCAACTTGCCATTATTTGAGAAGGCTGGTTACTTCATTTCAAGGCTTGTTTTTTCCTTTGTAGCTTAAATCTCATAAGAATACAAAGTAATTTTGTTCTCTACTATGCAGGTTTTTAATCTTGATGTGATGTAATTTGCTTTCAACGGGACTCTTTGATGTACTCCATTATGGAGTCGAAGCTGTCAACGTGAAAAATATGTTTTCCAAAGGTTACATACTCGTCACCAAGTTGCCTCATATAAGTCTTATCTATAAATGGATTGTATATATCTAATCGACTAAGAAATATCATATATTGTCTAAAATAAGACACTCAACTTACAGGACTTGAAGTAGTGAGATAAGATGGTGAGTTATTCTCTTAATTTGATGTTTTTCTTAATTGGTTGGATCTTTACAATAGTGCTCCTGTGTAATTTTTTTTTTCAAGATTATGTAAATCTTATTTAAAATCATGGTAGGATTTATTAAAATTATCATATATTTTTTTTTATTTTGATTATATATAACCCTCCAATACATATTTCAAATTTTATTGTCTCCACCCACTCATGATGAAGTGGGTTCCACCTTATAGCTCTATCATATTTGTTTTGATAAAATAGGAGTTTAATATTAATGTGGTATAAAAAAACTATTTAGGAAGAGATAAATTTATCGATCTAATCGAATTTTGATATAACGAATTTAATAGTTATAATCGAATTTGAATTGGATTTAAATTTAAAAAATAATATTTATTATGGGTTTCGATTTTATGTCTAGATTACACACTATTTAAATTCATTTTTATAAATAATTATTTTAATATAAAAATATATTTTATAATAATATTTATATATTTTTATTTAAAAATTAAATTTTAAATATTTTTTAAAATATTAAATTTTTAAATGAAAATTATTAATAAAAAATATTTTTATATAAATTATTAATTAAAATATATAAGATTAAATGATTTTGAATTTTATTCGAATAATAATAATCGATTTGGAATAAATTCGATAGTATAAATAAAATTAAATTTTATTTGTATAATAATAATTGGACGAATTCGGATAATATAAATTAATTTTTAATTAAATTCGGGACGGGTTGAAATATTGTTAATATAAATCTATTTACATTCCTAAACTTAAAAAGTTATAATTACTTTGAACATTTTTGCATTTATTCTTTGAAATTTTTTACTAACACAATAAAAAATAAATACTTGGAATACATGCAAATTGTGTTCTTAAAAAGTTAACAAAATTTGATAAAAATAATTTTATCATTTTATAAAAAATTAAAGTATGATTAATAAACTCTTAAATATAATCAGCAATAAAATAATATTATTTCTGATTTTTTAATGGCATAATTAATTTATTTTTAATTATTATAAATTTTATAAATTTAGATATTTAATAGATTTCTTTTTTATATATTATCCCGTATATGAAGTCGGTTAATTCTATTAATTCGGATTCGTGACAAATCCATTATAAGCAATTGAAGAAGGTATAAGCAATTGAAAGTAGAAAAGAAAGTAGAAAAGATGAGTAAAACATTTTCGGATAAGCTGCAGCCAAGGCAACGGTATGCATGCTTAAAACTCTAGAATAATACTCTTATTTCCAAAAATGGACCTTATCAAAGTGATTGCAATATCCAAATTCCCCTCCACTTGGTGGAAACTAAGGACCACTGGCTGTTGGCAAGATTGTCACACCCAATAGAGACAAATGCGATTTGAAAAATTGATGGAGTTTCTCAAAAAATATACAACTTGCTAAATCTTGAGAGAATATGAGTATAAAAAATCATCCAAAAGAATTGGTCGTCTCCCACTTGATTGTATAGTCGGTGAGGTGGAAAAAAGAAACAATGCTAATAAATATGGCTGCTAACAATGGAATTATAAAAAAAAAATTAAAATGTTAAAAATATAATAAATGATTATAATATATAAATAAATAAATAATAAAAGGAAAATAAATAATATTTTATTCATTAATGTTACTATATATTATGAGAAAATAGATATATTGAATAACGTCATCAAATAAAAAAATACTTAAGTTGAAACATAATTTTTGCTCAAACAATATTATAAAAATAATTTCTCTAATTTTCATCATACTGTAAAAAAAATAAATTCTTATAAAATTATGTATAATTTAATTTTAATTAAAAATAAAAATTTTATAATTAATAAAGAAATAAATTATTACATTCCAAACATAAAATTTAACAAAAAAAAGAAATGAATTGTGAAATTTTTTATTTTAAATAAAAGCATAAATAAAATATATTTTTTAATTATAAAAAAATTACTATTTATTTTCTGTATAACTCATATTTAATTTTTAAATTTTAAAAATACACTAAAATGGTCTAACATTTTAAAAATTTTATTAATTAATTTTTTTATTAATTTAAATTATTAAATATTTTACTATTTAGACTTTAAAATTTTAAAAAAAATTCATTAGTTGATTTTTTATATTTGTAAAAACTCTACTAATTAATTTTTCTATATCAATAATATTTTTTATTTATATAATATTTAATGACTAAAAACAATAAATAAATTAATGAGTAGATTTTTTTAAAAATATTAAAAATATTTTAATATATTTTTTAAAATAAAAAAATCAATTAATAAATTTATTTAAATATAATAAAATAAAAATTCTGTAAACTGATAGTGATTCTAGCATTTTTATAATTCTACGATGATATTAAAGATTCAAAAACAAATAAAATGTTGATAATACAATGTCCATAAACGGATTTATAATTGGTGATACGTAAATACGAGAGATTACAAATTTTTAATATCCTTATTTCAAAAAAAAATTCATAAACACCCAAAGATGATGACGATTTGACAGACACTAAAACTGTGCAAATCAAATATAGGTGATATCTATTCAGCACATATTGCTATAATTTTAAATCTATTTTTATCTAATGAAAGCAAAAAGCTTATTTTAAATCTTAAAAATTGTTATAGAAATTTTTAGTTTTTTAAATCTAAATAAGCGCTAGAAGCTATTTAAAATAATAAAATAATAACTTTAAATCTAAAAACATACCAAACAATTCATTAGGATATATGAGCTCTCATGAATTAAATAAACCCTTCAAATTTATTTTAATAAAGCAAATAAGCCCTTCTTTCAATTTATATATATATATATATATTTTTATATTTTATCTCATTCCTCTTTTACAAATATTTTTTGGTGATATTTATAAATTTCAATTTTGCACGCTCACCTCTTAACAGAATAATCAGAATTATGTCTTTATATCATAATCAAATGAGTAATTAAGATTATAGTAAAGATATAAACTATAACAAAGCCTTTAAACCATTCAATAGAATGCAATTTCTTAATTAGCTCAAGGATGAAGCATATACACACTTTTTTTAGATAACTAGGACTTCATGTACTAAAAACTTTTTCTACAAAACTTGAATGAATTAGAATTAGCAGTTTATAGTCAGAGAACAGAGCTGTACTCTGATTGGTTAGATCTATAAGGAAGAGAATGTGAGATAATGGTGTGTGACCATGGTAACCACTCCGATACTCAAGTTAGTATACTGAAAAATAGAAAGAATGCAATAAATTGCTTAGAATTTGAATAATGTAAAAGAATAGCATACATTTATCTTTTGTGATTTTTCTCTATTTATATTGTAATAAGGTGGAAATAAATATAGTATTTATTGGTAATCCGGTAAGAATGTGTCTGATTGCTTGATAAGGGATATCGACGGCTAATATGTTAGTGATCCTATGATTATAAGTACAATGGAGATATATGAGATTGTGTCTGATAACGATAACCTTGTATTGAGACTCTTTCTACCCAGGGGAGGACGAGTCTTGATGATGAACCGGGTGTTAAGTGTTCGGATCTTCTTTTTCTCGAATGGGACTAGATTATTCACTTATTAGATTCTTGCTACATGGGTCATTCTATAGTAATAGCTCATGACTTATTTTGAACAATTGTTATGTAACATTAAAAGTTCTCCCACTCGTCTTTGATTCTTCGAGTTCGAAAGTGAGAGTTTGTTTTCTTGGTTACATGGCAGAATTTGGCTGGCTTTTACTGTTTGCATTGTTTCACTTGCTTTTGGTTACGATGGTTGCCTTATTTCTCGAGCCGTATTTAAAGATTTGTCGGCTATGTCACTGTATAAAAACCCTTCTTTCTCTTCTTTTATTTACGACTGTTATCTGTGGAAGACATAAATAGGGGTACTTTTTTTTCTTTTCCTAAGAATAACCAGATCTGTATGGAGAATATCATCATAGTCTACAAAGAGCAGTTAAAGACGGGTCTTCATGAAGGTGTAAATATATTGCTTAGCTCTGAGGACTGCAATCAGTCTGACTATAACGACTTTTCAGTATCACGACCCCAGAGATGGGGGTTGGATTGTGTAAGATTGATTTTGAAAACCAGGTCAAGAAAGTAGTCGGGAAAGTAGTCATTCATGCAGTTTTTCCTAAACAAATGACATTTCCGGAGGATGAGGTCAAGTGAAAGGTTGAGGAGAACCCTGCCAATTGGGTCTATGCTAATGACGTAATAGATATTTAAAAAATTCTGATTTAATAGAGATTTATGAGGGACACTGGAGCCCTCTCTTTATACTCTTTTATAATGAAAATACATATTTTGCATATATCTTTTTAGGTGCTTATTTATTTCCTTTTTTCGCTATCAATGATTTAAATAATTAGAAAAGGGCTTACCTTCCAACCAAATTATAAATTTGATAACCATCACTTTTTGTCAAAAGAAAGGGACTAAAACACCATTACTTTATAGGGTTTAGCGCCTGACTTAATAAATATAAAATAATTTAGAAAATTTTTGTAAAATAAAATTAATATATGGACCTGTGGTTTGATAGACTCTCACTTTCCATCATAAAATGTCTTGAAGAAATTTATAATAAGAGACTTTCACCCGATCACTCGTCTTATACTTGGTTATAAAATTCGCCTATTAATATTAATATAATAGATGTATATATAATAGAATCGCTAAATAATTATATCTAAAATCAGTAAGAAGATCTCATAGTAATTTTTAAAATTATTTGTTATAGAGAAGTTTACCAGAAATTGAATTATATGTGTTGACATTTGGTTGAACAGGTGAAATAATAATAATAATAATAATAATAATAATATTTATTATTATTATTATTATTATTATTATTATTATTTATCCATTCTATTTTTTATATTAAAAAATAATATTTATTTTATTTAAAAGATAAATTATTTCAATTAACTTTTTAATATATCCATCTTCAATAAAAAAATGAAAACATTAAATTTTATTTACAATAAAATTATTACTAACAAAAATATTGAAATGATTTAAATTTTTATTTAAAAAAATTAAGAACATATTGTGTTGACAATAAAATAAAGGTAAATAGAATTATAATTATTATTTTATATATTAATATAAAAAAATAAAATAAAAATATTTTGAGATAATTTAAAATGAAAAAGTGAGTAAAAAAGTCGAAAAAGTAGTATTATTATTATTGCAGTAAATACTTTAAAACTTAAATTTTAATTAGAGTAAAATGAAAGAAATAAATAATATTAGAGTTTAAGTTTTAATATTTTAAATAGAGGTGTTGAATAGTTGATTTGAATCAAATTTAATTTATTTAAATATAAATTATTTTTATTTATCATAAAATATATAGTTATTTAATTTTTCAATTACATTCAATTCATATATTGATTAACTATTCAAATCATCTAATAGTCCCACGTGCTTATATCCATTAATTATTAAAATAAATTTTACTTAATTAATTGCATATAATTATAAAACATAATAAAAAATTATTCAATTTTCAACTGTAAATTTATTAAAATAATAAAAATATAATTAAGAAAGTATTATAAAAATTAAATAAATAATTAAATAAAAGTAAAATAATTAAATTAGATAATACATTTTAAATAATAACATCTATTAATTTTATAAATTATAAAATTTAAATCTTGCAAATTAAAAAAAATATTAACTTTAAAATAAAAATTGTAACTTTGATTTCAATTTTTTAGAAATTAAAAAATTAAATAATGTTTGCATATTATTTTAATTTTTTTAAAAATGTAATTAATTTTCATTTTCTAAAAATCAAAAAAATAAAATATTTTTTTATATTATTTTAACTCTTCTTTCTTAGACATGTGGCTACTTTTAAATTTTACACAAATTAAAAAAATTAAAATAATTTTTACTTATTAGTTTACTTTTTTTAAGAAATGTGATTAATTTAATTTTATAAAAATTTTAAAAATAAAATAATTTATATATATTGTTTTAATTTTTTTAGAAATATGATTAAATTTAATTTTATAAAAATTAAAAAACTATTACATTTAAAATAATGTGTTTATAAAATATGATATATGTGCAAAAATATAGCTAATTTTAATTTTTTAAAAATTAAAATTAAAAATAAAAAAAAATTGAATTGAGATATTAAGCTCTATTTATTTGGAAAAAAATTATTTTCTGAGAAATATATTTTTTATGAAAATATTTTATAAAGAGATGATTTATTTTCTATTATTTAATTTAATTTTAAAAATAAAATTTAGTATGTATAAAAGTATTAATAAAAATCTATGGAACATGAATTCATCCTTTTAAAAAAATATTCTACTTAAAATGATTCATTTAACTAAATTTTCTAAATACTTTAAACATTAAAAAATATAAAAAATATTTTTTATAAATTTTCTAAATACTTTAAACATTAAAAAATATAAAAAATATTTTTTATAAAATATTTTTTATAAAATAAATATAGTTGTAATCATAGAAATATAAAAAAATCTAATACATTTAAATCAATAGAAAAACTGTGAAGCTAAGGTTACAATTAGAATTTATAATTGAATATAAAAGTTATTTGTTATTAATTATGGAAAGAATATAAAAATTAAATAAAATATTTAAATCAATCCAATATAATTATTTAATTAAATTTATTATTTAAATTGAATCAATTCTTAAATATTCATAATTTTAAAGTAATGAGTGAGTTTACAATAAAGAAATATGTATGTTTTTAAGATAATATTTTAAATTTAAGAAAAAAAACATTTTAAATATTATTAACAAAAAGATTTAAATATTATATTATTTAAATATTTTTATAAATAAATGTACTATTTATAATATTTTTCATTAATATATTTATTTAATTTTGCTTTTTAAAATGACATTTTTTATATAATTTTATAATAATAAAATTAAACAATAATGCCAAACCCATGAAAGCAGATGTGTTGAAAAATCAAAAGATTGGGAAAAAAACAACAATAAAAGAAAAGCTGGAGACACGAAATTGGAAATATTAAAAGGAAAAAAGGTGCACGTGAGCAACACATGTTAATAGTATGCGAGTGCGGGACTCGGCAGGTGAGACACTGAGAAAAGCTAAAACCCTAATTAGCGGTCGGCAACGTTGGGAAAGAGGCAAATCAAAGGAGTGAGGAATCGGGACGATGAATTGGTTGCGTGGTGGCAACGTTGGCATGATAAAGAATTCAATGGTGAGGTGTTTCTCGCAAGAACGCGCAGTGAATGTGAGGAAGATAAACCCTAAGGTTCCGTTCCCTGAAGCTGCTTCCATTTCTCACTCTCTTTACGATATCATCAAGCAGCATGGTCCTCTCACCGTTTCCAGCACCTGGAATTACGCCAAGGTTCTCTATTCTTTCCCACTTAATTTGTAAATGTTTATGCTGCAATCTATTGACTAGAATGTGTTTGTGACTTCTCACATTTCCATGTTTCTTGGCTTGATAAAAATTGATAATGTAGTTCTTTGTGTTTAGTTGAATTTCCCAGAGTGCCTCCAGGCTAAGTTCATTACTGCTATTGTTTGTTTGCTTAATAAGTTTCTCATAAGCTTTTTTTTCTTTGTAATTCTTAACAATTCAACTGTTATTGTTTGGCATGTAAATTTTTAACCATTCATCTGTACTCAACTTTCAGCACTTGCATTTTGGATTCCAATATTTTTTAATATTTGTTGTAGTGGGGAAGCAGTGAGATCTAAAATGATATAGAGGAAAGTGGTATTAAATGATTTATTAGTGTTGGATTTTGATGTGGACCATAGTTATCAAATCGAGAATTGAATCAAGCATCAAAATCCTCATTTTTTGAATCAAGAATTGAGAATTGAAATCAAATGGTAAAGTTCTGTATAACTTTTGAAAAAATCAATTAAAAATAATATATATACACATTTTGTAGATATATTTTCTATTAATTTTATCAAAAGATACTAAAATTCAATTGTAAATAATGTGTATATATAAATTTTAATTTCAATTCATGTACTAAATATAAAATCAAAGTGAACCTAATGTCTTTATTGTGGCCAAGCTCAAAGTATCGAACTAGCAAAGTTATAATTTTAAAACAAAAATAACTAAAACTACCTTGGGGTATTTGCCCCCCCTGTTTTTGTTAATTTGCCCTCATTCTCTCGGGTTTCTGTCATTTCCCCTTCATTTTTTTTTTTGAGTTTGGCCATTTGCTTCCCTTTTCTTTGTCAATCGATTCTGAATGATTCTCATAATTCACCATCGATATTATGTGATTTTTGTCTGATTCTTGGCTACTTATGATTCACACATTATATTTGTATAATTAGGCTAGTGGTTCTATTTCGAGTCTTATGGTTCTAATGACATTGATGTGGACCTAGTGTACTTCAGAGCTGAGTGGTAAAAAAGGATCCGTGCAGCTGAACTCAACTAATCTGAGATTAAGACTTGGTTGCTTTCATTATATTTACTGAATTATAGGAGTTTCTTTTATTCATTGTGTCGCTAAAACCTTTGAAGACTTTAAAACTCTGTCATATGCAATTTTTTCCCCAAAATCTCGTTGTTTAACTTTTTATATGTAGAAAAAAAAATATGATCCTTGTTGGTTTATAGAACTAGTATATCATTTTATTTATTCTTTTGTTCCATAACAGGAGTCTAATATCAGTGGATTGAACAGCAAAACACACATGAAGATAATGCTTAAATGGATGAGGGGGAGGAAGATGCTGAAGCTGTTCTGTAACCAAGTTGGTTCAAGCAAGAAGTTTTTGCATTGCACTTTACCTGAAGAACCACAAACTGACCAACCAAAAGTACCTCAAGAGCTAAATATGCAGGCTAAGAAGACTTCAATAAAAAGGAAAAAACAACAGAAATAAGACGTGTGAGGACCATTACAATATCACATGATTAGGAATGCTTACTAGGACTGTTCCATGTGCAGTGGTCATGCTTCATTTATATGAATTGGTCTTGATACCACCGTTTACCTATTGTCACTGTTCTTGACTGCTTATTTTGCTAATGCCTTCGGCCTTCATTGTACTTCCCCTGGTTCATATTCTATTATGAATTTAATAAAGAAAGAATTGAGAGTCCACATCTAGGTATGTTTTCTTTATGCAGTATATGTTGTGGACATGAAGGTTGGTATAACTTAGCAGATTTAATTTGCTGCAAGACCTTATCAGTCTACTAGTAATTTGTTATAGTTTTTTCATTTCCATAGCTCAGAGTTCAGGGTTCATGCCTTCTTTGCTTGTGCTGCCTTTAGATGTTGTAAACTGTATTATTTCTTTCTCTTCAGGATAAAGAATTTGACTTGTTCACTTTTTAGATAATTTTGACTTCTATCCGTCTGAAAGAGTTGATTAGTTGGTATTATCTATCGTCATGGCATGTCCTGAAGTATGATGAAAAGGTTCATTTTGTTAGATTTTGAATACCTTATGGTGCTAGAAAATGAGTATCCTAATGTTGCAGCGAAAAATCGTGTGATTAAGTAAACTTTGGGATTTGAATAGTCAATGCTTTGTAGGTTGTTCTGATACTTGTGAAAATATATTTTGTAGAACATCAATCTCTCTCTCTCTCTCTCTCTCTCTCTCTCTCTCTCTCTGAATTATTAACAATTAGCTAAGATCAATGTTAGCTTGTAAGTAGTTCATGACATGGATAATAATGCCTGGTGCTTATGGGTAATACATGAAGGTCCAAACTCTATTGCAGTGGTTCAACACTGGAGTTTTGAGTATTTCTTGACAAAATTTGACATATGCAGGGTGATGGTGGTTCAACACTAGAGTTTTGGTTCATCAGCCCCTGTGGATTTAAGTCAAACGCTGTAGGTTTTTCTTCCTTAGCTAAATGATCTTTTATTGATTGAAGAAGTTCATGCAGGAAAGATGCGCCAGGTATATCTGGTTTCTATTGCTATGACTTGAGGAGTATTTGGAAAACCAGGAAATAAAGCTGTGTTTGAGAATTCCTCTCTTAACCCATCCTTCACGCATCATCACATCTCTATCTCGTTTATCTGAGTTTAGGCTGTGTAATCCTGTTCAAAATCTGGCTTTTCTGAATCCAATAAGCTGGCCTCTCTTAAATTTAATTGTGATGTGGCTAAGAAAGAGGATATTTGGAGGCAACTGCAGCAGTCTTACTAAGGAGTTATTTGGCAAAATTGTGGATAGAACAAGTAAATTTTGTTCTTCTTCCCTCTTAGCGGGTGAAGCAAAGGCTATATGCTACATGCTATTCAATTAGCTAGAAGTCTGGGAGCTATCTGATGGAGTTTATTTGGGTTTGAAGCAAAATTAAAGTGAATGCAAATGGGAAATTGAAGCTACTGCCAAGGCAATGAAAATTGAAATTAATTTCGAGCATGTGGAGTTCTCATGGGTTTGCAGGAAAGTTAATGAAGTTGCTAATCTTTTTTGGCAAAGCAAGAGATTTTTCTTTTAGATATTCTGTTTTTGGTGAAAAATTAATTTATTTATCAACGTTGAATTAATGCAATATCATCGTATATTAAATCTTAATATATTCCATAAAAAAAATAAAATCATAAAATTGAAATTGGCATTAGAATAAAAAGTGATTGCCCCTTTCTTTCGTGGCCATAATAATGAACCTTCCAATGTTTGGTTACAAACTTAGAATTCGCAGATAAGGTTACGTGTTTTGGCAATTAATTAATCATTGGTGTGTTAATGGTGGATCCATTGTCATCCACTGCTTTGCTAGGTAGCTACTGCCACTGATCTCATGAGCGTCACCATGCACTAATTCAAATACAATTCAGTGTTTCCTTTTATCACAGTGCTGAACTAGCACTTACCATTTTCATTCTCAAGATTGGCCAATGGATAACCATTCGTGCTAATTTCATCTGGTTTACCATCAGCAGCAATGGTTTTGCCAGCTTCGTCCGCCTGCTGAGCAGTAATATCATCTTCAAGTTTGCCCCACAGTGCACAATAAAGGCCCAAGATGATGCAAACTGCTCCTACCAAGCTAGGAAATGCCAAAAACAGTACCCGCAGTCAAGAGATAATGAGTTACTACTATTAAAAGTTGAAACAGTAACTTTATATCTCCTAAATTGTCCCATTTGGTGATATAGATATTACTCACCTCCCCAAATGAAGCCTCTCTGCAAAAGCAATCGCTGAGAATATTCCTACAATTATAAGGAGCAAAGGACTAAACATGGCTGCAAAAACTGGCCCCTTCTTGCTAATACACCATGTCTGTAGGTAGTACACTAATGCAGAGATCACAACTCCCTGCATAACAAAGGAGAAGGAGATCAAATTATATGCTTTAGGCGTAATATTAAAGAAACAACAACAGATAACAGTGCATGGCTTACACAATATATGATGGTCAGGAGCTGCACATCCCACTCCAACTTCCACAGTCTAGGATTTCTTCCAAAAAACAACGCAAGGAAAGATGACTGAATTGATGCGAAAAAGCATATCAGAGTGGTTAGCGATAGGCGAGCTGGGTAGACTTTGCAAACCATAGCCTGAAGCATAATGACGCATCCATTATTTTCATATGCTCACAACTCTTAAATATATATGAAGTACAGAAATTATTTACCTGTAGAATTAGCCAGGCGCTCCATGCAATATGGCTTATCAGAATAAGAGCAGAACCTTTTATCCAGTTTTCCTTGACAACAGCATGGTCTTTGCTGCTATGGATGCTTATCAATGGCCTCTCCTCAAAGCTCTTATATAGAAATCCTCCTTTCCAGAAGGTGAAAATTAGAGATCCACCTATGCAAATGGTGGTGCCCAATACCTTAGCCCATCCCCTAGCAGTTGAAATCTTCACTTTCTCCATTCTGACAACACATTTCCTCTAATCAGACAGCGAATGAAGCTGAAGTGGTTTACGTAATGACAAATTAATTTAGTACCTTAGTAGAACAGCCATGAGGAACGTCAAACTTGGGATGACATTAGCAAGAGCACTTGCAACTGTTGCAGAAGTATATGCCAATCCAGCATAGTAAACGTTAAGATGGATGGTAGTTCCTAGTGAAGAAAGAACAAAAATCTTGGTGATCACTGAGACCGAAAGCGAAGGTCTCTGCTTCCTGCTTTGCAATATAATCTTAATATTAACGTTAACTCCCATAATAATAAATTGTACAATTACAAGATTTTCTTTACCTTTCAAGAACATAAGCAAAGGGGCCTAAGAGAACCACTGCAATCACATGCCGATAAACCACAAAAGCAAGTTGATTTAGTCCCTTGTCAAGAGCAATTTTTATGAGTATATTTGATCCTCCATAAGCTAACTGAATGAGTATCATTGCCGAGTATGAACCGCAGGATTTCATGGCCATGTAATTGCTGAAAGACAACTACTGATCTTGTTCAAGTCTTTGAAAGGTTAATTCAGACATCCCTTGATCAACTGTTCTATATAGGTGGGATGCAGAAAGGCGTATCTTCAGCTTGTGGTACAATCTGTACTGCTGTACAGAAATATGATGTAAAAGCAGGATGGCCCACTTCATAGGAACATTCTCATCGATGCAGAAACCAATAAGATATATGCTTCTTGTTATCTTAGGCCCATATTTGTCTTGTAATTCCGTAGCCACATATGGCCAACAGGGTTTCATTTATTTCTCTAACAGAACATGTTCCTCGAGTGAAAAGGAATAATAGACCAACCATAATATAGTTTTATCCTTAACTTCACCTCAAAAGATTTCATGGAGATTGCACTATACCCAATCAATACGTCACAATATGGTTGTTGAATTTCATTTCAGTAGTGTGTCCCATAAGAATTTAATCCGTCATTCCTTTTAGAACCCAAATTACTCTGTTTTAGAGGAGTTAGATTGATTCAAATTTAATAGTAGTATCATGTGTTTAGAATAAAGTATCTCTAATTTAATAAATTTAAAATATATAGATTAAACTATTGAATTTTGAGAATATAAAAACATATAAATATATATTAAGTTTAACGAAGTAAAATTAATTTATCCAAATTTATATTATTTAACAGCTATGGGCAATAGATTTAGACACTACTATCTCCATTCTACTATACCTATTGTTTTAGAGAAAATTTTTTTTTTTTTATCACAAATTATCTATTATTTTGAAAATTTTAAGTAACAATTAATTTTTATCTTATATATATACTTTTACTACTATTTACATTCTTTAGGCTCTATTTGGAATCAAACATTTTGTAAAAAATTAATTTAATTGAATTTTTTCTTATAAAATTCTTATTTAGAATAAAATAATTTAAATTTTTTAATTTAAAATTTTTTTATTATGCATAGAGATAAAATCATGAATGATTTTATAAGAATTCAGTTGAATTTTTTTTTTGCAAAATCATTCATACCAAACCTATTAATATGTAAAAAAAATTACCATCTGTAGAGTATTTTAGATAAATTATTATAAATTTTTCTAAAATTAATATTGTTAGTAAGTTTTATTCGTTAGTGAATAAACCTATTATGGGAGGTGTATCCAATTTTGGGGCAATTCTAATTTATAAACAGCTGCTTTAGCAACACTGGACAGTTTATTCGAAACTACACCATATTCTTCTAGTTCAAGTCATTAATTTCTTTTTCCTATTTTCACTATTACCATTCTGGTTGCTATTCATTTAACCAGTTTTGATTCAATTGTAGTTTGGTTTTATTTTTTCTTAGTAAATTATTATTGAGTTTCAATCGGATTAAATAAAGTAAAAGAAATAAAAAAATAAAAATTTTTACCAACATAACTCACGTTTAAACGAAGAGCATAAAAACACGAGATCGATTGTATTGATTGGATTATCGCAAACCACAAACTGTCTAAATATCCGGTTTCTAACGATATCCACATAGAATAATGATCTTAGAGTCGTTGAGTTGTCTGAAGGGTTTGAGTAGGGGAAATGTTTTGAGTGCTAGCTCTCCTCCTTTTTTATAAATTCTGAAAGGTCTCAAAAAGTTTCTCTTAAAGTCTCAGGGGAAATATTTTGAGTGCTAGCTCTCCTCATTTTCTATAAATTCTGAAAAGTCTCAAAAAGTTTCTCTTAAAATCTCATGAGAGATCGTTTTATAATAAAATCCTAGAGTTTCGTTATAAAAATATTTATTTATTTATTTAATTAGTTAAGTAAATAAATTACAACTATGGTATAGAACTTTAATAAACAGACTATATAAGTTTTAGACAATTTTAATTAAGTCCCTATTTAATTAATTATATCAAAAATCGTAATTCTTTCAAATTACAATTTTATTCCAATGTCAATTTATATTCAATCAAGTTCTACTTGATTTAACTTCTTGTTTTATTTTCTCATGCAATTCTTTATGTGTGTGATCCAGATCAAGAACATTGTCTAACAACAGGTCAATACAACCCAAATACTCGGAATATCAAAAGTGGTTTGATTTAACCTTTCAAAGTATGGTTTCTCGGTGTAATTAATACCCATTCATCACAAATGTCCCGATTTAACATTTAATATATGAAATATATCTGCAACGTTAAATTATATTAGTTCTTATTTATTAGCCATTGACTGATTGCATGAATTTCAAATCTCATTTGCTAATTTGATTTCATCTTACGCAAAAATTTCATGATCAATGTTAGAAGAGAACAAATGGAATATTTCCTAATTTAACCTAGGGTGATGAATCATATCTCAATCATATAAATACCTTCATACAGTTCCTAATATATCTAATTTATCCTCATTCGTTAATCATGAATCAAGTAATATGTAAGATAAATAAAAAATATAAGTCCCTAGATAAGATTATTTATTGATTTCAAGTCAAAGGATCACTTACACAACCATTACTTGAGTAATCTATAGACAGATTATTTTTCAGAACATAAAATTCCATCATTGATAGTCCAAAATCCGTCGCTGATACTTTTAGCGACGGATTTTCGATGGACTCAGATTCATCACTTAAAGTCATGTCCTTAAATTTTTTTTGACATATCTGAACTCCATTGCTAATTTTTAAAAAAATTCATCACTAATCTATAGGACACTACAAATTCTCTTCCTTAAGAGATAAAATTGAAGTTTTCTACGTAAAATATTGTTCTCTTTTGTTCCTAATGAAGCAGGAAAATTTCCTAAGTTTTCTAGAGGGAAATTTGAAAAGAACAGGGCCTATTGATAGCTCATTAATGAGAAAATCGATATTTTCCATGTTAAGTTCGTGTCTCTCTACTAAGCTCTGTTTAGTCTTTGTGGTTCTGCTACTTCTATTAATAAGGAGATTTCTCTGCACAACCTTTGCTTCAAAATTAACTTCATTCCCTTTATTTTGAACCTATTCATATTATTGTTTCCATACCTATAACAAACAAATAAAATCTTTCCAAAATAAAAAGTAATCTAAAATAGTCGGACCCAAACTGGCCCAAATAACTTTTGGACCCACTTTCCACTTGGCCCAAAATGGTTAACCCAAGTTATTTAATAGTTTTGTGCTAGCTATTATATACAATTCTAATTTTTCATCATCTTTCGATGTGGGACGGCTTTCACACCGGAAGCAAGCAGCTGGCCGTTACACTCGGTCCCGCTAAATTTGCGACGTTCTCGTCTCAACTGAATCGGTTACATCGCTAACCAGTACCAGACCCTTGGATATTGTGGTTCGTTAGTACCTCGGACAGCTCCACCTTGTCTGTCACGGGTAGCCCTTTCCTCGTAGGCCCATTAATTCCAGACAATTTGTCTGACCCAGGATGGCTCTGATACCAATTGAAACAGCCGGGTCCAAATTGTCCCAAATAACTTTTGAGCCCACTTTCCACTTGGCCCAAAATGGTTAACCCAAGTTATTTAGTAGTTTCGTGCTAGCTATTGTATAAAATTCCAATTTTTCATCATCTTTCGATATGAGACGGCTTTCGCACCGGAATCAGGCAGCTGGCCGTTACACCTTTCCTCACAGGCCCACTAGCTCCGCATAATTTGTCTGACCCAGGGTGGCTCTGATACTAATTGAAACAGTCGGGCCCAAACTGATCCAAATAACTTTTGGGCTCACTTTCCACTTGGCCCAAAATGGTTAACCCAAGTTATTTAGTAGTTTCGTGCTAGCTATTATATACAATTCCAATTTTTCATCATCTTTCGATGTGGGACAGCTTCCGCACCAGAAGCAGGCAGCTGGCCATTACATAATCTATCCGCTTTACTAAGTATTTAATTAAAACATATGTTGAATATGTACATCATCACCATTTCTCCCTTTTACCATAAATCTTAGGCCTATATTTTCCACTTCCCATTACACTTGCATGGTAAAGAAGAGCTATTGCACCTCCATGCATGAGGAAGTCCTATTACACCTCCACGGCAGAGAAGACCCATTGATTGTGTCTTCCCCTCGCAATAAGAGAATAGATCTTCTTCCCTTTTTGATTCAACAACTTCTCCTTATCATCAAAAGAAAAGATTGCGGGGTGCCATTTTTAAACCTTCCCTTCATTGAGAGAGCAGATTACTAAGAGATTGGAATCATTGAGAGAGCAAACCACTTTCTTTATTTTACATCAAGAAGATTGTTGCAATTACAACTTTTGGAGAAGGAAACGGTTTTGGATCCACATATGACTTTATCTAGTGCTAGTTGTTCAACTTTTGATATCTTGTCATTATGCATTTTGTTTGATTTGTTTATTTTTGCAACATTCGTTAAATTGAGTCCTGGATTTTGTAATATGTGATTATGGATCTAAGTTTTCTTAAATATTAGTCATTTTGAGTTGTGGATTTGTATTATCATAGGGGTTTTAATGGTTGTATTCATGTCATTATGGATTCATGGGTTTTTTTGTTTGAGAATTAGTTGCTTGGAGAGGTTGAATTGAAAAATCAATTTAGTTCGATTCAATTCGATTCATTAGTTATTTTGATTCAATTCAATACGTCAAAAATAACTATTTCAATTATTTATTTTCAATTTATTCAGTTTGACCGATTATATACTCGAGTTTATGTGACTAACTAGAGTTATGCATGCTTATATTTTTAACTCCCAATAGCAAACCAGCAACTAGCAAGCAAGCTCTTCAATCAGAGAAATTTAAAAGATTTGAGATTCATGTGGCTAAATTTCTTATGCCATAAATTGAATTCTTCTCTAAGACTCAAACAAAACTCTACTTTAGCGTCCTTTAAGTTTAAAGCTTGTTTGTTTTATTTTAACAATGAATTACCTTATACTAAAAGAATTTATAATTTTACAAGTTCAGTCTTTAAATATCAATGCATAGTTTTTTATCTAGCAGCTGACCAACAAAAAGTAAGGTTTGATTTGATTCTGCTCATTTAAAACTTATATCGAGAACCTAAGAAACTCGTTTAATTAAAACTTATTTATTTGATGGGTCAAGGTGCTGTGAGAATTTCAAGAATCAATTATCATAAACCGTACATTTACATAAGCTAAGCTTTAACTTAACAACCTTTGGTTCGAGCTGCGAGCAATCCAAGTGATGCTGCACAATGGTCGCTTGAAAAAAGGCATGAGTTGTCAACATAGAATAGCTCCACGTGGCAAGGATTTGATAAGTGGGTAATGCGGCCCCACCCTAGGAAAGGAAGACCCGGACACTTCTACACCCGATTTATTAGCAAGACTTGCCCTCCTCTGGATAAGACAAGTCTCAACATAAAGTTATCGTTATCAGACATAATCCAGCATATACCCATTATGCTTATAATTGCGGGATCACTAACCTATTAGTTGGCGATATCTCTGATCAAGCAAACGATCACATCATCACTGGATTATCAAGAAATATTATATATCTATGTCTTCTTACAATATTGAAGGAGAACAACCAAAGAGGCCAAGGTACGCTGTTCTTTTACACTATTGAAGTTCTAAGTAATCCCTTTCTCTCGCTTTTCTCTTCAGGCTTATTGAGTTGAGCGTTGGAATGGCTGCCATGAGCACCCATCACCTCACATTCTCTTTCTTGCAGGTTTAACCAATCACATCACAACTCTATTTTCTGGCTGCATCACCAAACTCGCTCGGGTGCTCATTGGTCAATAAGCTCAAAGTTTTGGAATAAAAAATGCATAAGCTCTATGCACATCGACATATTATAGAACCCGGTGAATTTGTGCATCGCTTCTTTTGCTTTTCATTTTTGGCTCATTTTGTGTCTGCACACGACATACTGAGGCGTTAAAATCTCTTCGGTGAAAAATATATTTTCTCATTAGGTTTTCTTAACATATTGAAAATTTTTTTTATTGCACGCTGACAGCAGTTGTCGAGGCTGTCAAAAATAAATCTATTATCAATCAATAAATTAATTTGTAGATAGTGGCAATAGGATCGAATCACAGGGATTTGACACTAAAAATCTTCCTAATTATGACTTGGACAAGTAAATAACAAAAATAAATAAAAGATGGGGGTTTGTTTTGATGATAATGAATTAAAACTAAACAGCAAGAGAAAGCAATAATTTAAAAAGATGAGTAAATCAATGGGAGAAAAGCTCTCGTTGAAGTATGGATCTATTTCAGTTGTTTAGAATTGATCATTGATTCTTTGATACTCCTATTTATTTCAATAAATTAGTTTAGGTTGTGGAAGATGCTTCTCACAACCAAATTCCTCCTTAGTTTTAGTTTGACTAGGAAACGTTCGCTAGTCAAACACTAGTTAATAAGTTGCTAAGGAACGTCCTTGGAGTTTTTTACTTTTCAACTGTTAACTGCATTAAGACTTAGAGAAACCTAATTCTAACCTTGCCAATAGCGTGGTCAAGTTTAGATTGTGCAACTAAGTGTGCTTATATTCAAACAATCTAAGCAATTACAGACCTAAATTATTTAAACTAACAATTTATCACTTATGCAATTAAAAGCAACAAGCCTAAATTGATTCTAATAGCAAAGTAAAAATAGCATGAAGAACAAGTTGCATAAATATTGAAAAGTAGAAGCTTAACAATGGAGTTTTAAATCTCCCAATTCATCACAAAACTGAAAATTTCAAACTTCAACTAGAAAAGAAGGAGCTTAGCCACTCATGGTGACAAAAATACAAAAAAAAGAAAAAAGAAAAATAGAAGAAAAAGCTGCTATGCTACTGCTGAATTTCTACAGTATTTCCGATTATGCTTGTTGGTTTTGGTGCTCTCCCTTTTATAGGGGAAGAGTCCTAATTCAATTAGAACTTGGAATCCTTCTTTGATTTGGACTTCATGATGCTCTTTAATTCCTTCTTGCTTTTGTATTTTATAATGAATAAAATTCTTTTGGTGAAGGATTTTCTTTAGGGTGGCTTTTGGAATTGTCATAGGATTGATCTTGTAGTGTTTGAAGTAGGATATGACTTCAATGCTTTTGAAATTTGAAATTTTCCTTTTTCCCGCGCTGCTGTCCTGCTCTGCGTCAGTTTGATTTGGGCAGTGATTTGCTCAAATCGCTTGCCCAGATCATTTCTACAAGTCAGTCCCAGTTTTCTGCTTTAGCATCCTGCGAGTGATTTGGCCAAATCACTTCGACCCAATCAATTTTCCAGCTTTTTCTGTATTTTTTTCTCCAACTTTTCATTTTCTTCATTTTCTACAAAAACATCACAAAAACATAAATTAAGCTGAAAAAATGTGTAATTAAACAGTAATAAAGATAGTAAAAATGTGGCTATATTATGTTTGATCACACGCTAAGGGCAATTTTTAAAAAATTAAAGGACCGGTTATGAATTTAGAAGGTACATGGTACTAATTTTATAAAAATAGAATATTTTGTGAAGCAGATAAATCTATCCGTGCAATGATTTAGGATCTGCTCAAGTAGCATTACTTAAAATTAGTGCTAATAGATAAAAGTCTAATAGAAAAAAATTCTAAATATAGGAGCAAAAATGTCAAAATAATAAGCATTTTATTTTTTTGTAAAACCTTTTACCACCAATCTTACTTTATACTTATCTTTGTCATTAAGAAATTCAGCATTTTTTTTTTCAATTATTGTGTTATAATCAAGTATATCATTTTTCAAAATAAAAATTATGTAGGCAGTAGTATGATTAGCATAACCAATAAATAAACAATCAAAGGTTTAGAACCTAACTTTCTTTTCTTAGGATTAAGAAGTATAGCTTTAGTTAGATACCTCCACACTTTTAAATATTTTACTTTAAATATATAATATTTCCAAAGTTTTTAGAGTATTTTACTAGTTTTCTTATAGAAAATTCTATTTTGTATATGACAAACAGATAATAATGGTTCTCACCAGAGATTATCAAATGCAGATGAATTAACTAATAAAGTATTAATCATTTGTTTTAAAGTCTTTTTTTTTCTTCCTGCTACTCCATTAGATTCAAATGAATAAAGGGGAGTAACTTCGTGAATTTTTTTTCTACAAAAGTCATTAAATAAAATATATTCATTGCTCCTATCCGATTTAACTCTTTTTATTTTTCAATTTAATTGATTTTCTACTTGAACTTTATATATATGAAACATATCAAAGGATTCATTTTTTTTTTCAAAGCAAATATAATTTAGTTTATCTAGAGAAGTCATCAATAAATGTTATATAATATTTTTTACTACCTCTAATTATAGTTTATTTTATATCACTCAAATTAGTAAGTATTAATTCAAGCAATTCAGATTCTCTTTGTATAGATAGACATAATTTCTTAATTAATTTAGATTCTGCACAAATTTTACATTTATTTAAATATACATTATTAATACAAAATGTCCTAACATACCATGCCATAAATCAATAGAATCAATTAAGTAAGCAGAAGAAGATGCATTTCCATTTATTATTTCAAAAACAGTAAGAATAAAGAGTCCTTAATTATAATAACATTTCCTCACAAAAATTATTACAGTACAATTTTATCTGACTCAAATGACACTTTAATCCTAATATTTCCTAACAAAGTTACTAAAATAAAATTTGCTCTCATATTAGGTGCATGAAGAATTTCATTATGAGCCAAGGTCTTACCAAATATGAATTTAAGAAGAACTTTTCTTTTATCAAAGACACTTGCAGTCCTAAAATCACCAAGATATATATATTCTTCTCATTCCCTCACTAGTGTAGGAGGTAAAAGTATTTTTGCCTATATAGATATGCATGGTAGCACTAAAGTCTACTACTCAATCTTTTACATTGGTCACAATATATGCTTGAGAAATAACAGAAACAATTATATCATCTTCTTTAACTAAATTTAATTTTGGTTTAGAAGGATTACCATTTCTCATTCTATGTTTGCATTGAGGTGCATGATGGTCTGGTTTTCCACAAACAAAGAAAGTACATTTCTTTTTGAAGTTGGAATTGGAAACTTTAGGTTTATAATTAGGTTTTTTATTTTCATTCCTTTTATTTTCTTTATGCGCCTTTTATTCCACCAGATTTTCTCTTGAAGGTAATTTCTTTCCTTTTACAGCTTTTAGTGCTTTTCTATTAGTGTCTTCAATTATTATGTGAGTGATAAGAACTAAAAGAGATAACTGCTTATGCTTATATTTGAGTTGTTGTATATAGTTTGTAATACCCGGCTAGACTCCGGTATCGGAATTCCTACCGTCCGGTGAAATCTCGGATGTCGGAAGCCTATAATAGGGTAAAATCATGTTTTTATGAAAGGTTTTAATGTGTTTTATGTTTTAAGCATGAAAGAAATTGAGTTTTTGCATGAAAATAGCATTTGAGGAAAACTCAGGTTTGGCCGCCGAAACTCAAGTTCGGCCGCCGAACATGCATGCGTTTTGGGTGTGCTTTAGGCCCCTGAAAGCATAAGTGAGGGAAGTCCAGGTTCGGCCGCCGAACCTCAAGTTCGGCCGCCGAACATGGCATGCATGCGGAGGCACATTCGGCCCCCGAACGTGGTCTGGCCAGCCACTATAAAAGGGTCCCTTAGCCGAAAACGGGCGAGCTTTCCCCATTTTCGGCCAAGGTGAGCTCTCCGCAGTCCCTCACCCATTTTTGATGTTCTTCCTCTAAATCTTTCAAGATTTTCACTTGTTTTAACTTGGTTTTGAAGATTTAAGCTTTTGAGCAAAGTTTTGGAGCTTGGAGGTTCAAGAACTAAATCTCTCCCAACTCCGAGTTTTTGGTCGTCTGTCTCGATCTTCAAGAGGTAAGAGCCGATCTTAAGCTCGTTTTATGTTTTAAATAAGTTTTATGCAAGATCTATGGGTTAGAATGCATGTTTAGGTTATGGTTATGTTTATGGGTATAAATGTGTGTTCTTGAACAATGTGGTTGCTTGATGTGTTGTAGATGGGGTTTATGATGGTTTGAGGCCTTTAGGAACATGTATGCTTGTGTTTGTGTGTTGTAGAATAGGTTTGATGCATGTTTGGAAGGTTTGGAGGCGAGATGTGCAAATGGATCCAAGTTTCTGCCCTTTGGCAGAAACCAGGTTCGGCAGCCGAAGGACTTTCGGCCGCCGAACATGGCTGGGGAGGCAGCCTTTCGGCTGCCGAAGCTTGCCCCCGAAAGGAGACTTTCGTCTCTGTCTGGCAGTTTCGGCCGCCGAAAGTGCCGCCGAACATGCATGAGTTTCATCTCTGTCTGGGAGTTTCGGCCGCCGAAGGTGCCGCCGAACCTGCCTGACTTTTGGCTCTGGAGGGACTTTCGGCCGCCGAACCTGCCGCCGAAAGTGCCCTGTCCAGGCCTTCTTTGCATATTTTTCCATAGTTGTTTCATGATGTTTTAGGGGGTTTTTGGGGAGTAGTTTATAGTTATGTTCAGGTATGTTTGGTCCCTCATTTGAGTCCACCTGTGTAGGTTCGGACCCGAGGAACCGAGGACCCCAGCAGTGAGTTCAGCTGCTTCGGTGTTGTCAGAGTCAGCTAGAGGTGAGTGGAACTAAACTTAATCTTTTAAATTGAGAAATTAAATATTTTATCATGTTTCATGCATCATGATTATGCAATAGGATGATTGCATTAGTATTCGCGAATATGCCGCATTGCATCGATTGTTGTTGGTGTGGGTGAATGTTGGATGACCCAATTAGTCCATGACAGGAAGACCAGGACCCCATTCTACGGCCTGGCACAGAGTAAGGAAAGACCAGGACCCCATTCTACGGCCTGGCACGGTTATGGGACACGAAGACCAGGAGCCCAGAGGAGGCCCTGGGACAATGGTAAGTAATGTATGTTATGACAGGAAGACCAGGACCCCATGCTACGGCCTGGCACAGAGTTAGCTTGGACTAATTGGTGACAAGTTCACCCAACCCTTATGTGAATTGTCTGTGTTATGATGCATTTCATAGGAGCATGTTTGATAATATGTTTTATGGTTCTACTCACTGGGCTTTTAGCTCACCCCTCTCCCTTTACCCCCAGGCTTGCAGGTACAGGATAGAGCAGGAGTCCGGTTAGAGTAAGGAAGTTCTGTTTATGTAATAGCTAGCAATGGACATGATCAAATTGTAAATGTAAAGTCTTAATCAGTATAGTCATGTAATGAGATGATGTATATGGATGTTAGAAGTGTGCTTGACCATAGATTGTGCTATCCCTTTTATACATGATCTTAGAGATTTTTACGATGTTTATGTAAACCAACTCAACGTATGTTATGTCACCCCTTGGGGGCATTGATGAGATCCCACAGAGGGATCAATGTTATGACAATGTTTATGCTCAGGTTGAGTTTGGTTGATGTTTATGGAAAGAAAAGTTTTAATTTTTATGCATGTTGTTGATCATGTATGGGATTATACAGGTTTACAGGTTTTATGTCAGGCTTGCTACGGGTCCCGGCGGCCTTAAGCCGATCTGGATCCTAGCACCGGTAGCGGTCCGATTTTCGGGTCGTTACAGAATGGTATCAGAGCCCCAGGTTCATATAGTCGGACCTAGAGTGTCAGGCTCATAGATGTTATAGAAGGTCAAGCACAATAGGAAAGATCATGTCCACTAGGATAGGATGTGGAGTCCTGTCTTGCGTGATGATGTGAAATGCCATGATAATATGCATGTGCATTAATGATATGCTATGATATGTGATGTATGTGATGCGGGTTCATGTGTGCCCACATGAACCATATGATGCTAATGTTGCTTGTGATGTGCACTGTTTTTCAGAAAACAGGATGAGAGGAACTCGTCGATCAGCAAGATTGACTGGAGTACCACCTGAGGATGAGGGCACGAGCGCCCGTCCTCCAGCATTGCCTAGGGCAATGTCTAGTAGGTCTAACCGAGAAAGAGCAGCAAGAGACCCTAGAAGGTCTTTGGATCTGGGTAGAAGCAGATCAGTCAGAGGAACAGTTCAGGGAGGAGCTTCAGAGGACATGGGGGATGATATGGATGTAGAGCAGAGGAGGGATGGCAGTCTGGGAGTTAGCATGTCAGAGGAAGGTATGGGAGAGTCCCAAGGAGGCACTCAGGCCTCGGGATTTGTTCAGCCACCCCACTACCCACACTTCTCACAACATCCCGGGTATTCGATGGGAGGTACATCGGATTACCCTAGCTTCACCCCTTATCCCACACAGATGCCATACCCACCATACTACCCACCATATTCACAATACCCAATGTATCCACCTCCACCTTACTATCCAAATCCAGCAAACCCTACCCCAGGGGATGCTGCACCTCCTCCTCCTCCAGCAGAACCAGCAGCCCCGGTTACTCAACCTTCTAGACCTAGCTCAGCCAGTGGGAGCAAGGTCAAGATGACCGATTACATGAAACTGGGTGCTCCTCAGTATGAAAAAGGGGATGACCCATTTGTGTATCTTGAAAGGGTTAAAGTAATCACAGATGAGATTGGGGCTGATGACAGTAGAGCCATTCAGATGGCCGGGTTCACGCTTAAGTGCAAGAAGGCACGGGAGTGGTTCAAGAATTATGTGAACCCGAGAGTGGACAGCATGTCTTGGGGGGAGTTTACAAACGAGTTTGCAGGATGGGCTTTTCCCGATAGTTCAAGGGAGCTGAAGATGATAGAGTTCGAACAGTTGAGGCAGACGGACGAAATGAGTGTAGAGGAGTACACCGACAGATTTTTGGAGCTGTTGCCTTTTGCTGGGCAGAGTCTGGATACAGATTCGAAGAGGTCAATGAGGTATGTCATGAAACTCCATTCCAGGTATTCCTCCTTGATCCAGTCAGTGGACAGGGAGAGCTTCCATGCCATAGTAGATATGGCCAGGAAAATGGAGGCCAGTGCCATCGTTCAGGGGACAGTTAAGCAGTCAGTGGCACAGTCTTCCGGTTCTAAAACTCCGGGTGGGGGAAGGTTAGATCCCTCTACCCTTAGTGCAGCAGCTTCAGGCAACAAGAGATGGGGTAAGCCCAAGGGTAAGAAGAACAAGTTCTGGAATAAAGTCAAGTCCAGTCTGGGATTTGGAAGTGGCTCAAGCTCTGGTGCGGATAATGCGGTTTGTGCGAGGTGTGGTAGGCCACACAAGGGAGTATGTCGTTTTGGGACGAACGCCTGTTTCAGATGTGGTCAGGAGGGGCATATGGCTCGAGATTGTCCAAGAGCAGTCCCGATGGCTCAGTCCCAGCAGACAGCTTCAGGCAGTGTAGCGCAGCCAGCAGCTCCAGCCATGACTCAGGCCAGTGGCAGAGGCAGAGGGAGAGGGGCAGCCTCTTCTTCAGCGGGTTTCAGAGGTGAAGGTCCATCAGCTCCGGCGCGGATCTTCACAATGACACAGCAGGAGGCAGATGCATCTAACACTGTGGTGGCAGGTAACTTAATCATTGGTTGTTCAGATGTGTATGCCTTGATGGACCCTGGTGCATCTCATTCTTTTATTGCTCCGAGAGCCGTGGGGAGGTTGGGTCTGATGACTTCTGGGTTAGAGTGTCCTCTCTGGGTCAGTGGACCCAAGTGTGATCCATCTGTGGCAGAGTCAGTCTGCCAGTGTAGTCCTGTGTTTGTTGAGGGAAGATGCTTGTCCGCCGACCTAGTGGTTCTAGATTTGATAGATTTTGACGTCATTCTAGGGATGGACTGGTTATCTACCCATGGTGCTACCTTGGACTGTAGGGACAAGGTAGTCAGGTTCAGAGGTCAGGATGGGTCTGAGGTTGTCTTCAGAGGAGACAGGAGGGGCACACCTAGAGGTCTGATATCAGCTCTTCAGGCTCGTAGGTTGCTCAGGAGGGGATGTCAGGGGTATTTGGCTCATGTGAGAGAGCTTAGCAGTCAGGTTAGAGAGCCCGCCTCGGTGCCAGTGGTTAGAGAGTTCTTAGATGTGTTCCCAGACGAGCTGCCAGGTTTACCACCTGCTAGGGAGATAGAGTTCGAGATAGAACTGATGCCTGGAACCCGACTGATCTCTATCCCTCCCTACAAGATGGCGCCAGCAGAATTGAAAGAGTTGAAGGAGCAGTTACAGGAGCTGGTAGACAAGGGCTTCATCCGACCGAGTACCTCACCCTGGGGTGCTCCAGTTTTGTTTGTGAGAAAGAAGGATGGATCCCTTAGACTTTGTATCGACTACAGGCAGTTGAACAAAGTCACTACCAAGAACAAGTACCCTTTGCCAAGGATCGACGATCTATTCGACCAGCTAGCAGGAGCGGGTTGTTTCTCCAAAATAGATCTGAGGTCCGGGTATCATCAGTTGAGGATCAGGGAAGAGGACGTGCCAAAGACAGCTTTCAGGACCAGATATGGGCATTTTGAGTTCCTTGTGATGTCGTTCGGGTTAACTAACGCTCCTGCAGTATTCATGGACCTCATGAACAGAGTGTTTAGCCAGTACCTGGATCACTTTGTTATTGTCTTCATAGATGATATCTTAGTGTATTCCAGGAATGTAGAGGAGCATGCCCATCATCTGCGGTTGGTTTTGCAGACCTTGAGGGAGCATGGCTTGTATGCCAAGTTCTCCAAGTGTGAGTTCTGGCTGAGGAGCATTTCCTTCTTGGGGCATGTGGTGTCAGAAAATGGTATAGAGGTAGACCCCAAGAAGGTAGAAGCTGTGGCTAACTGGCCTAGACCCACTTCAGTGACAGAGATTAGAAGTTTCTTGGGTTTGGCAGGTTACTACAGGAGGTTCGTTCAGGACTTCTCGAAAATAGCAGCTCCTCTGACCAGACTGACCAGGAAGAATCAGAAGTTCATGTGGACTGACCAGTGCGAAGAGAGTTTTGAAGAGCTTAAGAAGAGGTTGACTTCAGCACCAGTGTTAGCTCTGCCAGCTAGTGATGCAGACTTTACAGTCTTTTGTGATGCATCCCGTGTGGGACTGGGTTGTGTGCTTATGCAGAATGAGAGGGTGATTGCTTATGCTTCTAGGCAACTAAAGAAGCATGAGTTGAATTACCCCACACATGACCTTGAGATGGCAGCAGTAATCTTTGCACTCAAGATGTGGAGGCACTACCTCTATGGGGTAAAATGTGAGATCTTCACCGATCATAAAAGCCTGCAGTACATCCTGAGTCAAAGAGATTTGAACTTGAGACAGAGGAGATGGGTAGAGCTGCTGAGTGACTATGATTGCAAGATTCAGTATCATCCGGGTAAGGCGAATGTCGTGGCAGACGCCCTAAGCCGGAAGTCACTAGGCAGTCTATCCCACATCACGGCAGAGAGGAGACCAGTGGTGAAGGAGTTTTACAAGCTCATTGATGAAGGTCTACAGTTGGAGTTATCTGGTACAGGTGCCTTGGTTGCTCAGATAAAAGTGACACCCGTGTTTCTGGAGCAGGTGGCTCAGAAACAGCATGAGGACCCAGAGTTAGTGAAGATTGCCAGGACTGTTCAATCAGGCAAGGACAGTGAGTTCAGATTTGACAATAGGGGGATCCTCCGCTATGGGAGTCGATTGTGTGTACCAGATGACATAGGGCTAAAAGGAGACATTATGAGAGAGGCTCATAATGCAAGATACAACATTCACCCCGGAGCCACCAAGATGTATCAAGATCTGAAGAAAGTTTATTGGTGGCCAGCTATGAAGAGAGAAGTGGCACAGTTTGTGTCAGCCTGCGAAGTATGTCAGAGGGTGAAGCTGGAACATCAGAAGCCGGCTGGAATGCTTAACCCGCTACCTATTCCAGAGTGGAAATGGGAGAATATAGCTATGGACTTCGTAGTGGGGTTACCGGTGACGTCCAACAGATTGGACTCCATATGGGTGATTGTGGACAGACTCACCAAATTTGCTCACTTCATCCCTGTCAGGAGTGGCTATTCTGTGGACAAGTTGGCGCAGGTGTACGTTGATGAGATAGTCAGACTGCATGGGGTTCCTGTTTCTATAGTGTCAGATAGAGGGCCCCAGTTCACCTCCAGGTTTTGGCGGAGTCTGCAGGATGCCATGGGTACCAGGTTGGATTTCAATACTGCCTTCCATCCACAGACAGACGGACAGTCAGAGAGGACCATCCAGACCATGGAAGATATGCTAAGAATGTGTGTGCTAGACTTTGGCGGTTCTTGGAGGCAGCATCTACCTTTGGTGGAGTTTGCCTACAATAACAGCCATCATGCTAGCATCGGGATGGCTCCATATGAAGCTTTATATGGAAGGAAGTGCAGGTCACCTGTTTGCTGGGAGGAAGTTGGAGAAAAGGCCTTGGCAGGGCCTGAGCTAGTAGAGATCACCAGCAGGGTGGTACCCTTAATCAGAGAGAGAATCAAGACGGCTGCAAGCAGACAGAAGAGTTATGCAGACATCCGCAGAAGGCAAGTAGAGTTTCAGGAGGGGGATCTGGTATTGCTCAAGGTGTCTCCAATGAAAGGAGTGGTTCGGTTTGGGAAGAAAGGTAAGCTAGCTCCGCGGTACATCGGACCCTTTGAAGTCTTGCAAAAGATTGGGAATGTATCGTACAAGCTGGATTTACCTGCTTCAATGGAGAGAATCCATCCGGTTTTCCATGTTTCTATGTTGAGAAAGTTCGTGTCAGATCCGGGCAAGGTTCTTAGTGAGCCTGATATGGAGATCCAAGAGGATCTCACCTATGTTGAGCAGCCGGTACGGATTCTGGACACTCAAATCAGAAAGCTAAGGAACAAGGAAATCCCGATGGTGAAAGTCCTTTGGAACCACCACAATCTGGAAGAGTGCACTTGGGAGACACGGGAGTCTATGCTCCGGCAATATCCTCATCTCTTTTAAGGTTAGTCTCTATGTGTTTTATGTGTATGATATGTTGTATACCTTGCATGTGCTAGTTGAGGAACATTCGGGGACGAATGTTCTTAAGGGGGGGAGAATGTAATACCCAGCTAGACTCCGGTATCGGAATTCCTACCGTCCGGTGAAATCTCGGATGTCGGAAGCCTCTAATAGGGTAAAATCATGTTTTTATGAAAGGTTTTAATGTGTTTTATGTTTTAAGTATGAAAGAAATTGTGTTTTTGCATGAAAATAGCATTTGAGGAAAACTCGGGTTCGGCCGCCGAACATGCATGCGTTTCGGGTGTGCTTTAGGCCCCCGAAAGCATAAGTGAGGGAAGTCTAGGTTCGGCCGCCGAACCTCAAGTTCGGCCGCCGAACATGGCATGCATGCGGAGGCACATTCGGCCCCCGAACATGGTCTGGCCAGCCACTATAAAAGGGTCCCTTAGCCGAAAACGGGCGAGCTTTCCCCATTTTCGGCCAAGGTGAGCTCTCCGCCGTCCCTCACCCATTTTTGATGTTCTTCCTCTAAATCTTTCAAGATTTTCACTTGTTTTAACTTGGTTTTGAAGATTTAAGCTTTTGAGCAAAGTTTTGGAGCTTGGAGGTTCAAGAACCAAATCTCTCCCAACTCCGAGTTTTTGGTCGTCTCTCTCGATCTTCAAGAGGTAAGAGCCGATCTTAAGCTCGTTTTATGTTTTAAATAAGTTTTATGCAAGATCTATGGGTTAGAATGCATGTTTAGGTTATGGTTATGTTTATGGGTATAAATGTGTGTTCTTGAACAATGTGGTTGCTTGATGTGTTGTAGATGGGGTTTATGATGGTTTGAGGCTGTGTGTTGTAGAATAGGTTTGATGCATGTTTGGAAGGTTTGGAGGCGAGATGTGCAAATGGAGCCAAGTTTCTGCCCTTTGGCAGAAACCAGGTTCGGCAGCCGAAGGACTTTCGGCCGCCGAACATGGCTGGGGAGGCAGCCTTTCGGCTGCCGAAGCTTGCCCCCGAAAGGAGACTTTCGTCTCTGTCTGGCAGTTTCGGCCGCCGAAAGTGCCGCCGAACATGCATGAGTTTCGTCTCTGTCTAGGAATTTCGGCCGCCGAAGGTGCCGTCAAACCTGCCTGACTTTCGGCTCTGGAGGGACTTTCGGCCGCCGAACCTGCCGCCGAAAGTGCCCTGTTTATGCCTTCTTTGCATATTTTTCCATAGTTGTTTCATGATGTTTTAGGGGGGTTTTTGGGGAGTAGTTTATAGTTATGTTCAGGTATGTTTGGTCCCTCATTTGAGTCCACCTGTGTAGGTTCGGACCTGAGGAACCGAGGACCCCAGCAGTGAGTTCAACTGCTTCGGTGTTGTCAGAGTCAGCCAGAGGTGAGTGGAACTAAACTTAATCTTTTAAATTGAAAAATTAAATGTTTTATCATGTTTCATGCATCATGATTTTGCAATAGGATGATTGCATTAGTATTCACGAATATGCCGCATTGCATCGATTGTTGTTGATGTGGGTGAATGTTGGATGACCCAATTAGTCCATGACAGGAAGACCAGGACCCCATTCTACGGCCTGGCACATAGTAAGGAAAGACCAGGACCCCATTCTACGGCCTGGCACGGTTATGGGACACGAAGACCAGGAGCCCAGAGGAGGCCCTGGGACAATGGTAAGTAATGTATGTTATGACAGGAAGACCAGGACCCCATGCTACGGCCTGGCACAGAGTTAGCTTGGACTAATTGGTGACAAGTTCACCCAACCCTTATGTGAATTGTCTGTGTTATGATGCATTTCATAGGAGCATGTTTGATAATATGTTTTATGGTTCTACTCACTGGGCTTTTAGCTCACCCCTCTCCCTTTACCCCCAGGCTTGCAGGTACAGGATAGAGAAGGAGTCCGGTTAGAGTAAGGAAGTTCTGTTTATGTAATAGCTAGCAATGGACATGATCAATGTAGTACCCGGCTAGATTCCGGCATCGGAATCCCTACCTTCCGGCGGAATCTCCGTTGGAATCTGGAATTTCTGAAGATGCCAGAGGCTTTTAGAGGGGTAAAATGTGTTTTCTAAAATGTTTTCACTTGATTTCATGGTTTTAAATGAAAAAGAATTGAGTTTTGAAAAGAAAAGACCAAGGAGGCATTTGCCAGGTTCGGCCGCCGAAAGTGAAGTTCGGCCGCCGAACATGGAGAGGCTTTGGGAGCGCCTTTGGCCTTCGAAAGTCTTGTTTGAACGAGCCAAGGTTCGGCCGCCGAAAGTGAAGTTCGGCCGCCGAACATGCATGAGTTTAGGGGGCACGTTAGGCTGCCGAAGGTCTCTGACCAGGCCACCTATAAAGGGCCCTCAGATCGGAAATGGGTGAGTTTTCACCCCATTCTCGAGCTCAGGTGAGTTTTTGTCCTCCCTTGGCCGTATTCATGTTTTTCTTCATCTCCTTCATGTTTTCATGAGTTCCATGGTTATTTTGAAGAGTTTTCAAGCTTAGATCAAGTTTTGGGAGCTTGGAGCTTTTGGAGCTTGGATTCTCCACACCTCCGAGTTAGAGATCATGCAACCCTCGATCTTCAAGAGGTAAGTGTAGATCTTTGCTTTCCTAGTGTCTTTCGAAGTTTTATGAAGGTTTTAATGGTGTTTTAATGGGTAGATATGCATGTTTAGGTTTATGTGGGTTTGATGCCCAATGTAAGTTTCTATGTGTTTATGTGATGATATGTTGTTAGTTTATGCATGTGGGAGTGAGTATGCATGATGGGGAGAGAGTATGTGAGGATTTGGGTTGTTTTGATGGTTTTGGCCTATGTGGGTCATAAACTATCTAGGTATGTTTTGATGTTGTTTTTGGAGTTTAATCTAGTTGTTTAAGCTCCTTTGTGCATGGTTAAGGGTTTATGCATGTTTTGGTTAGGTTGGGTGCTTGTTTTGGGGTGTTTGGAAGGTTTGGGAGGCTTGAATGCATGAGAAGCTGAGTTCTGCCCTTCTGGGAAGAACTCAGGTTCGGCCGCCAAAGGTGGTTTCGGCCGCCGAACCTGCCTTTGGATGCATGGTTTGGCCGCCTAACCTTGCCCCCGAAAGCTGAGTTTTGGCTTGAAAGTAGACTTTCGGCCGCCGAAGGAAGGATTCGGCCACCGAAAGTGTCTGACTTTCGTCTCTGGAGTGGGACTTTCGGCCGCCGAAGGTGCCGCCGAAAGTGCCTGAGTTTCATCTCTGGAGGGAGGGTTCGGCCGCCGAATGTGCCGCTGAAAGTGCCCTGTCCAGCCTTTTCAAGGCTGTTTTCTATGCATGTTTAAGTGATGTTTTATGGGGTTTTTGGGTAGTTGTTTATGAGTAGTTAGAATGTGTTTGGCACCTCATTCGAGTCCACCTGTGTAGGATCGAACCCGAGGGACCGAGGAGGCCATCAGTGTTAGCAGTTGCAGAGTTAGTCCAGCGTTTGCCAGAGGTGAGTAGAACTAAACTAAATCTTTTATTTTACGAAATCAAATGCCTAAAGCATGCTCATGCATCATGTTTATATGTAATAGGTTGATTGCACTAGTTACACGAATATGAAGCATTGCATCATTTACTGTTGATGGAGATTGGACCAAGGACGATCCCACTAGCCCCATGGATAAGACCTGGCTAGGCCAGGCATTACGAAGTCCTGTGGTGCCCTCTATGGTGGCCGGGCAAATAGCTTAGGGATGTTTTGGGGTTGGGTCCAATCCGTAATATGATTTGTTTGTGCTGTGACTCATTTCATGAAAGCATGTAATTAATGAACTGTTTTCTCTGTTTCTACTCACTGGGCTTTTTAGCTCACCCCTCTCCCCTAACCCCAGTGTTGCAGGTTTGAGGTTGATCGGGAAGTCTCAAGAGTAAAGGCTTTGCCTATGTAATAGTTTTAGATTAGTACTTTTAGTGTGGACATGTAATGATAATGATTTGTAAGAGAATGTAATGTAAAGTTAAGTGGAGTTCTGTTTATGGATTAGTACTGTGCTTGGCCCTGAGACTTGGTTGGTCCCTGTTTAATACATGATGTATGTTTTGGTTTATTGTTGAGTTATGTTTGAACTAATCTTGTGGCATGTGTTGTTTACCACGCTATGGTTATGGATGAGGACCCTAGAGGAGGTCTTATGTTTGTGGTTTGAGGCATGCACAGGTTAGGTTCTAGTTCTTTGGATGTAATCCCAGCTTGATGTATGTTATGTTGACCCAGCTAGAGTTTTGATGAGGGCTCTAGTAGGGGGTTCTTTATGTTTCCAGTTATGCTGCATGCATGTCAGGCTCGGGATATACATCATATGTCTCAGTTTTCATGTTAAAGTTTTGATCATGTATGGGATTTGACCAGGTGATAGGAGGTATGTTTGGCTTGCTACGAGTCCCGGCGGCCTTAAGCCGATCTGGATCCTAGCGCCGGTGGCGGTTCGGGCCGTTACGGTAGGGTATCGATTTCCGGGCTGTTACAGATGGTATCAGAGCTTTGGGCCTCGAGAGTACGGTGTGTTGCACATCGGAAAGAGGTTGGCTTAGAGGTCATAGAAGGGCAAGCACAATAGGAAGAATCATGTCCACTAGGATAGGATGTTGAGTCCTGTCTTGATTGATGATGTGAAATGCCATGATGTTATGCATGTGCATTAATGAATGCTATGTATGCTATGTATGTGTTGCAGGTTCATGTGTTTTCATATGAACCGTATGATGCTAATGATTGTTTGTATGCTTGTGTGTTGTTCTTCAGAGGAGCCAGAATGCGAGGTGCTCGTCGATCTGTGGAATCGACTGGAGTTCCATCTGAGAGGGAAGGTATGGACACCTTTCCTCCTGCTCTGCGAAGAGCGCAGTCATGGGGAGTCAGCAGATGGGGAACGTCAAGGGACCCTGGAAGGTCTTTTGATGTAAGCAGAGAAGGAATGGCTCCAAGAAGGATGTCAGCTAGTATGAGGGAAGTAGAGTTGGAGGTTCAGAGAAGGGATGTTAGTTTGGAAATCAGAGTGTCAGAAGAAGGTATGGGAGATTCTCAGGAGGATGCTCAGACTCAGGATTCCAGGATTTCAGGTTCAGGAGGGATTGATCCCTCCACTCTAAGTACTGCTGCCTCAAGAGATAAAAGGTGGGGAAACACCACTAAAAAGGGGAACAGAGGCCTGAGAAGGTCAAAGAAGAGCAAGTTGTGGAATCGGTTGAAGGCTAGTCTGGGTTTTGGTGGTTCGAGCTCTGGCTCCGGCAGTTCGAAATGCTTGAGGTGCGGTAGACCGCACAAGGGAGTCTGCCGTTATGGGACTGATGTATGTTACAGATGCGGACAGGAGGGGCACATAGCACGTGAGTGTCCCACTGTGCCCAGGTTGGCTCCGTCTCAGCAAGCAACTTCAGGTAGAGCAGCTCAGCCAGTAGCTCCAGCCGTGTTTCAGGTTAGTGGTCGAGGCAGAGGAAGAGGGTTAGCCTTTTCTTCTGAAGGTTTCCGTGGAGAAGGTTCGTCAGCTTCAGCTCGGATCTTCACCCAAGCTCAACAGGAGGCAGACACATCGAACATGGTGGTGTCAGGTACGCTCACTTTTGAATGTTCTGATGTGTATGTTTTTGTGAACCCTGGAGTTTCTCTTTCTTTAGTCGCTCTAGGAGCCGTCGAGAGGTTGAGTTGATAGCTTCTGGGCTAGAGTGTTCTCTTTGGTCAGTGGAACCGAGTGTGATCCATCTGTGGCGGAGTCAGTCTGCCGGTTCAGTTCTGTGACAGTTGAGGGTAGATGCCTTCCACCCGACTTTGAGGTCCTAGACTTGACTGTCTGGACGTCAGTTTAGGGTTGGACTGGGTTTTTTTCTGCTCGTGGTGCTATCTTGGTCTGCAGAGACAAGGTAGTCAAGTTCAGAGGACAGAATGGGTCAGAGGTAGTCTGTTGAGGGAACACAGTAGGGATGCCTAGAGATTTGATGTCAGCCTGTCAGGTTCGTAGGGTGCGTAGGAGGGGTTGTCAGAGGGTTCTAGCTCTTGTTTGAGAGTTTAGCAGTCGGGTCAGGGAACCAGCCTCAGTGTTAGAAAGAGAGTTCTTAGATGTCTTCCCAGGCGGGTTGTCAGGTTCACCATCTGTCAGGGAGTTAGAGTTTGGTGTAGGAGTGGTGTCTGGATGCAGAACCATTTCTACCCTTCCCTATAGGATGACGCCTGCGTAGAGAGAGGTAGTAGTCAGAGTAGAGGCGAGGCTTGGTAGACAAAGGGTTTTATCCGACCTAGTACCTCACCCTGGATTGTTCCAGTGTGGTGGTGGGAAAAGAAGGATGAATCCTTGAGACTTTGTAACAACTGTAAACAGTTGACCGAGGTCACTACCAAGGGCAGGTATCTCTTACCTGTTGAGAGTTAGAGAAGAAGTTAGGTTAGTAGTGAAGACGAAGAGAAAAGAGTAAGGATCAGAGTAGCGCAGTGGAAGTGTGTTGTGTTTCAGGTGAAGGTTGGGTACTGCTAAGGTGTTCCTTTTGGAGGGGGTGATTTCCTATGGAGAAAGTCCATTCGGGTTTCCATGTTCCTGTGTTGTGGAAGTCCGTGTCAGGTCCTTGTAGGGTTCTCAGGGAACCAGAGGTGGAGATCTCAAGGGATCTCACCTATGTTGAGCAGATTGTGGGGATCATGGACACATAAGTCAAGAATTGAGGAGCAAGGAAATCCTGATGGCGAAAAGTTTTGGAAATCACCACTGGTTAGTAGTGAGTATTTAGGGGACCCGGGAGTTTTACTCCAGCAGTGCCTGTGTCTCTCTTTCAGGGGAGAGATTTTTGGTTTTGCTTGCTCGTTTATGTATGTTTGATGCTACGTTTTGAGATTGCCTGTTTGTTTGTGGAACATTCGGGGACGAATGTTCTTAAAGGGGGGAAGAATGTAATACCCGGCTAGATTCCGGCATCGGAATCCCTACCTTCCGGCGGAATCTCCATTGGAATCTGGAATTTCTGAAGATGCCAGAGGCTTCTAGAGGGGTAAAATGTGTTTTCTAAAATGTTTTCACCTGATTTCATGGTTTTAAATGAAAAAGAATTGAGTTTTGAAAAGAAAAGACCAAGGAGGCATTTGCCAGGTTCGGCCGCCGAAAGTGAAGTTCGGCCGCCGAACATGGAGAGGCTTCGGGAGCGCCTTTGGCCTTCGAAAGTCTTGTTTGAACGAGCCAAGGTTCGGCCGCCGAAAATGAAGTTCGGCCGCCGAACATGCATTAGTTTAGGGGGCACATTAGGCTGCCGAAGGTCTCTGACCAGGCCACCTATAAAGGGCCCTCAGATCGGAAATGGGTGAGTTTTCTCCTCATTCTCGAGCTCAGGTGAGTTTTTGTCCTCCCTTGGCCGTATTCATGTTTTTCTTCATCTCCTTCATGTTTTCATGAGTTCCATGGTTATTTTGAAGAGTTTTCAAGCTTAGATCAAGTTTTGGGAGCTTGGAGCTTTTGGAGCTTGGATTCTCCACACCTCCGAGTTAGAGATCACGCAACCCTCGATCTTCAAGAGGTAAGTGTAGATCTTTGCTTTCCTAGTGTCTTCCGAAGTTTTATGAAGGTTTTAATGGTGTTTTAATGGGTAGATATGCATGTTTAGGTTTATGTGGGTTTGATGCCCAATGTAAGTTTCTATGTGTTTATGTGATGATATATTGTTAGTTTATGCATGTGGGAGTGAGTATGCATGATGGGGAGAGAGTAAGTGAGGATTTGGGTTGTTTTGATGGTTTTGGCCTATGTGGGTCATAAACTATCTAGGTATGTTTTGATGTTGTTTTTGGAGTTTAATCTAGTTGTTTAAGCTCCTTTGTGCATGGTTAAGGGTTTATGCAAGTTTTGGTTAGGTTGGGTGCTTGTTTTGGGGTGTTTGGAAGGTTTGGGAGGCTTGAATGCATGAGAAGCTGAGTGACAGTCGGTTGTCGAGGCCGGTCAAACATAACCCTTTTGGTTACCAACAATTTAATAACTTGTAGACAGTGGCAAAGGGATCGTATCCACAGGGAATCAATACTATTTATTCTTCTTATCAAGACCAAGTAAATAAAGAGACAATAAAAGTAAAATTGGGGGTTTTGAAGATTTGATGTCTAAACTAGAATTGAAAGCAAGCAAGTAAAGCAAGTAATAAAGTAAAGAGAAATCAATAATGAGAAAAGCCTAGTTGAAGAATTGGATCCACTTTAGTTGTTGGGATTGATCATTGACACAAAAGATTCTTTTATTAGGTTCAATAAATTAGTTTAGGAGGTGGAAGAAGCTTCTCACCAACCAAATCCCTCCTTAAGCTTAGATCAATTAGGGAACGTCCTCTAATCAATCACTAATCAACAAATTGCCAAGGAACGTCCTTGGGCCATAGGCAACAAACAATTGTTGATTGCATTAAGAAAAAGAGAGACCTAATTCTAGCTACCCATCAGCATGGTGATATTGCTAGATTATGCAATTTCTTGGTTTTTTACACCAAGTGTTCTTGTGTGTGAACAATTCCAGCAATTACGGACTAAGAATTATCCAAACAAACAGATTTATAACTTTGCAATCAATAATCAATAGGCCAATTTGATTAAGATAACAAGGCAACAATTACCCCATGAAGTTATAGATCCAGGTGGCAAATAAAACAACCAATCTTTAGCATAGTCATCTAATGAAAAAGGGAAAGCTCTTAACTTAACATGATCTTCAGAAACACCTTGAGGTGTCATAGATGCACAGACAATGTTGAATTCTTTCAAGTGCTTGTGTGGATTTTCATTTTGCAAACCTCTAAATTTAGGGAGATGATGAATCAAACCTGATTTCAGTTCAAAGGGAACTGTCAGAGGCGGATAGGCGATGCAAAGTGGTGCGTGATCTTCTATGGGTGTTGCTAACTCCCTCATGGTTCTTTCTCTTTGTTCTTGGGGCCTAATTGCTAGATTTTCCTGAATTATTTGGCCTTGGGCAGCATGTCTATTATGGGGAGCAGCTGGTGCTTGAGGTTCAGCCATTGGTGCATAGTTTGGTTGATTTTCTGGATGAATTTCAGCATATACAGCAGGTTGAGGTGCAGCAGGTTGCATGTTATATTCTGCCATCTCAGCCGCTGTTTGGGCACACACAGCAGTGGGCTGTGCTACAGAAGATGATGTTTGGGCAAACACAGCAGTTGCTGGTTGGGTGATTTCAGCAGGGGACTGTCCTGTTTGGGCAAACAGAACAGTTGCTGGTCTTGCAAATTGCTGGTCTGCAGGATTTTCTGCTGGTGCAGAAATGGGTTGTGCTGGGATTATTGCTGGTTCAGCACTGTTCACAGTAGTTGCTGTCCTTGTTTGGACAGTAGAGGCTTCAACAGGGGCTGTTTGGACAGCAGGTGTTGATGTGGATGCTTTTGAGGCTTGGTTCCTCTTCTTTAGTTGCCTTGATGTGCGCTCAATTTCTGGATCGTAAGGTTGAATGTCCTTGCGTCCAGACCTGGTCATGAAAGAAAAACAGATTAGTGAAATTGATTCCCCGGCAACGGCGCCAATTTTTGACAGTCGGTTGTCGAGGCCGGTCAAACATAACCCTTTTGGTTACCAACAATTTAATAACTTGTAGACAGTGGCAAAGGGATCGTATCCACAGGGAATCAATACTATTTATTCTTCTTATCAAGACCAAGTAAATAAAGAGACAATAAAAGTAAAATTGGGGGTTTTGAAGATTTGATGTCTAAACTAGAATTGAAAGCAAGCAAGTAAAGCAAGTAATAAAGTAAAGAGAAATCAATAATGAGAAAAGCCTAGTTGAAGAATTGGATCCACTTTAGTTGTTGGGATTGATCATTGACACAAAAGATTCTTTTATTAGGTTCAATAAATTAGTTTAGGAGGTGGAAGAAGCTTCTCACCAACCAAATCCCTCCTTAAGCTTAGATCAATTAGGGAACGTCCTCTAATCAATCACTAATCAACAAATTGCCAAGGAACGTCCTTGGGCCATAGGCAACAAACAATTGTTGATTGCATTAAGAAAAAGAGAGACCTAATTCTAGCTACCCATCAGCATGGTGATATTGCTAGATTATGCAATTTCTTGGTTTTTTACACCAAGTGTTCTTGTGTGTGAACAATTCCAGCAATTACGGACTAAGAATTATCCAAACAAACATATTTATAACTTTGCAATCAATAATCAATAGGCCAATTTGATTAAGATAACAAGGCAACAATTAATTAAGCACAAAATTGCATAAATATTGATTAATAAAAGATTAACACAAAGGTTCAGATCTCACAATCCATGAACGACCAAAGTTTCACCTTATTCTTCAACTAGCAAAAGGGTTTCAGCCACTCATGGCTGAAACTAACATAAAAGAAAAGAAAGAAAACAAGAAAAGAAAGAAAGAAGGGCTGGCGCAAGGGCGCAGCTGCTGGTGTGGCTCTGCCGAAAGTCTGGTGATCCAAAGATGATCCAAGGATTCCCGGATGTCTTCTTTGCTGGTTTGCATCCCTTTTTATAGCTGAAGAGGCTGCCCCAAGTTTCCTTTTTAGTTTGGGACTCTTTTTTCCTATTTAGTCTTGAATTCTTGAAGGGCATTCTTGTCTTTTTATTTCTTGGCTTCCTGAATATGTAGGAGAGCTTGCTGAGGTGTACACAGGTGTTTCTGAGCTGTCCCACGTGTTTGGAGTGCGTGGGGATTCGTGTTGACCTGGTCAGCAAGTTTGGCAGATTTCTGCTGGTTTCTGCCTACTGGTGCTGTTTGCCCGACGCTGTTTGGGCAAACAGGCTGTCTGGGATCACTGTTGGCTGCATATGCTCTGTTTCTGACTTTCTTTGCTGTTTGCCCAGTGCTGTTTGGGCAAACAGTCTGGACAGCATACTTTATCACTTTTTCCTCTTTATCTCAGCTTCTCCTTGGCTTGGGCAATCAAGTTGGGCAAACCATGCTTATTCTCTTTTGCTGTCTTTTGGGCAGAATTAAGGCCATTTTAGCCAAATTACCATTTTGCTCCATTTCCTACAAAATAAGACAAAAACCACAAAGTTAGGTAGAAAATGTGTAAATTGACATAAATATAAATATAGAAAATGGGTCTAATTTTGGCTCTATCAAATACCCCCATACCTAGCCCTTTGCTTGTCCTCAAGCAAATAGGTTTAGTCAAACAAGCTTCTTTTTCCACTTGATCCTTATTACCACTTAAGCTCATACCCTAGACCCCTACTTTGAAGCATTGTAGTGAAGTGTGCATGCACCAAGGTTACTTTCCTCTTTTCCTTGTCTCCCTTTACTTACCATGGCTAGGATTTGTTTTCCTCAAGAGAGATCATGCACATTATATGTTAAGACTTTTTCTAGCTTTTGGATTGACTTGCCCTTACCTTGAAGTACTTTATTCAGGCTTTTGCACTTTAGATCTTGCTTGGAAAGGTCACCAACCTATTTTTGATTTGAAGGTTTAGGTTTTCAGTTGATCACCTATCCAAGTGGCTACTAGCCTTGTTCATAGTCTTTTGACCATTAGAACAATTTTCAATTTGTGCTTTTGAGGTCTTTGCCTTTGCTGAATTTTCTTTCTCTCAATGATTTGGGCAAATCATCACCAATTGCTAAATCAAGTCACATTAAGTTCATTCACACAAATTTAATTTTTTTTTTCTCAATCGATTGAGGGTCATCAATATATTTTTCACCATGGCAAGCTCAAGGATTCAATTCAAAAGGAAATTCCCAAAAATGAATGCAACTCACTACAAGTGATTCAACTTAGGTTTAAAGAGTTATCACATCAATGGGGTCATGGAAAGAAGGCTCATCCAACATAGCCTATGTATTTGAGTAAAGCAAACCAAAAAAAAGAAGAAGAAGGTTGGTTGTGGTTGTGTGTGTATTATTGAAAGCATAAAAATGAAAAAATTTTGCCTAATGTGTGCTAATTAAAAATTAAAGCATAAATGAACTAAAAAGTAAAATTCAGAGATAATATGCACCCCCACACCTAAATCATGCATTGTCCTCAATGTATGGAAAAATTAAAGTTCAAAAAGAAAAACTGGTACTTCCCTGGTGTGGCTGTTTGCCCAGTACTGTTTGGGCAAACAGCTGGGTGCTTCAGGTATTTCTGTGTACAGGTGGCCGCTGGTCTGGTTGCTGGACTGTCTACTGATCTGCTGCAGGTGTTTTCCCAGCTTGTGTGGGCAAACAGCTTGGTATGCTGCTGATTGGCCCACTGGTGCTGTTTGTGTGATGCCCAAACATGCTGTCATGCAGTGGGACAGCAGAAAAAATGCAAAAGGTGTTGTCCATTTTGTGCAGCAACAAGAAATTTTGAGAAGGAGAAGAGTGGTTATGCAAGGGCATAATGGAACATTGAATAAAGATGAAGAAGGTACTGCCCTATTTAGGATTTCTTCTTTGTTGCTTTTGCTGCCTTGGGTGTTTGCCCAGTCTGTTTGGGCAAACAGGCTGGTCGAACAGTGATTTTGTGGTGCTGTCTGGAAGTCTGCCAATCTTTTTCTGAGTCATCTCTGCTGTTTGCCCAGCTTGTGTGGGCAAACAGGTTGGTCATCTAGCCTTTACCTGCAAAATAGTTAATACCTGGAAATGAGTTATGACACTGATTTCTGTACACCTGGCTTGTTTGCCCTGTCAGTTTGGGCAAACGGTCACATATCTCTGGGTTTTTTTTTTTTTTTTTTTTTTTTTTTTATCAGACTTAAGCGAACAGATGTTCGTCAGGAAAGTCTTCCTTAATTGCACAAGGTTCAGAATCAAGAATTCGGCTTAGGTGGTCAGCCACGAGGTTTTCCTTCCCTCTTTTGTCTCGAATCTCTAGGTCGAATTCTTGTAATAGTAAGATCCACCGAATGAGTCTCGGTTTTGCCTCCTTTTTCTTGATCAAGTATCTCAAAGCAGCATGATCTGAGTAGATTATGACTTTGGTCCCTAGGAGGTATGGTCTGAATTTTTCTAAAGCAAAGACAACGGCTAGGAGCTCCTTTTCTGTTGTTGAGTAGTTGCTTTGGGCAGCGTCTAGAGTTCGGGATGCATAGTGAATAACATGGGGTGTGTTGCCCACTCGTTGTCCCAAGACTGCCCCCACGGCGTAGTTGCTTGCATCGCACATGATTTCAAAGGGCAAGTTCCAATCTGGTGCTTGAATGATTGGGGCAGTCACTAGTAATTCCTTGATCAGATCAAACGCCGTCTTGCAACCTGCATCAAAATCAAATGGTACATCTAGTTGGAGCAATCTGCATAATGGTTGGGTGATTTTGGAGAAATCCTTTATAAATCTTCTGTAGAATCCTGCATGGCCAAGGAAGGAGCGGATGTCTCTAACATTTGTGGGGTAAGGTAGATTTTTTATGGTGTCCACCTTGGCTTTGTCCACTTCAATCCCTTTGGCTGAAACAACATGGCCTAGGATCAAGCCTTGGTTAACCATGAAGTGGCATTTTTCATAGTTAAGCACGAGATTTGATTCAAGGCATCTCCGTAGGATCTTTTCCAGATTGGCAAGGCATTCTTCGAAGGAGTTACCATACACCGTAAAGTCATCCATGAAGACTTCAATGATTTTCTCCACATAATCGGAAAATATGCTCATCATGCATCGCTGGAAGGTGGCAGGTGCATTGCATAGTCCGAATGGCATTCTTCTAAATGCAAAGGTACCAAAAGGACAAGTGAAGGTTGTCTTCTCTTGGTCTTCTGGGGCCACTGGAATCTGGTAAAATCCTGAATATCCATCCAAACAGCAATAATGTGACTTTCCTGCAAGCCTTTCTAGCATCTGGTCAATGAAAGGTAAAGGGAAGTGATCCTTCCTTGTTGCTGTATTTAGCTTCCTATAGTCCATGCATACTCTCCACCCATTCTGAACACGAGTTGGAACGAGTTCTCCCTCGGAGTTTGGAACAATGGTGATTCCAGTTTTCTTTGGGACTACATGTACAGGACTTACCCATTTGCTATCAGAGATTGGGTAGATGATTCCTGCATCAAGGAGCTTGATTATCTCCTTTTTCACCACCTCCATCATGGGGGGGTTCAGCCTCCGTTGAGCGTCTCGGACAGGCTTGCAATCTTCTTCCATGTGTATCTTATGCATACATGTGGCAGGTGAAATTCCTTTTATGTCATCTATGGTCCATCCAATGGCTCCTTTATGCTTTCTAAGTACTTGTAGGAGGCTCTCTTCTTCATGTGGACTTAATTGATTTGACACTATCACTGGATGTGTCTTTTTAGCTCCAAGGTACATGTATTTCAAGTGTCCAGGAAGGGGTTTCAAATCTGGTTCTGCACCTTTCTGTTCCGCTGGATGCTGTTTGGGCAAACAGGAGTCTGCCTTCTCTTGCTGTTTGGGCAAACAGCAATTTTCTTGTACAATCTGCATAGCCTGTTTGGGCAAACAAGCTTCTGCCTCCTTTTCCTCTGCTAGTGGTTTGGCGAAACAGCAACTCACTTGTGCCAGAAATCTTGCTGTGCTGGATTCTCCCCTTTCATACTGTTTGGGCAAACAGTAATCTGCTGGTTGCTTTTCTGCTGTTTTCCCAGGTGAACGGTGTTCTGTCTTTGCTGTTTGGGAAAATGGTGTGGGCAAACTGAGTTTTTCTTGCTGGATGGACTTGGGTGGTCTGCATTCTGTCTTAGTTGGCTGCTGAACCTGTTTGGGCAAACAGAGGTTTGCCTTCTTTGCCTTTGCTGGCTGTTTGGGCAAACAGCAGTCTGCCTTTTCTGCCTCCTGTCTGCTTGTTTGCCCAGTCTGTTTGGGCAAACAACAATCTGTTTTCTGCATGTAGCAGTCCATTGCTGTCCGGTTCAGCTCCATTTGGCTTCTTTCATCTTCTTGGCTGTCTTCCCTACAAAAATCATTGGTTAGCATATCATTTTGATCCATATCAAAAATTTCTTGACTCAAGCAATCAATGATGTCTAAACCATAAATGGGGGACATGTCATGGGGATATTTCATAGCATCATAAACATTGAATTTTATTACTTCCCCTTCAAATTCCATGGTTAATGTGCCATCATGCACATTGATCTTAGTTCTGGCCGTGCTCAAGAAGGGTCGTCCAAGCAATATGTCTGAAGTGGTGTTGCTATTGTCTTCCTCCATGTCAATCACATAGAAATCAGCTGGAAAGACAAGTTGGTCCACTTGGACTAGAACATCTTCGAGAACGCCTTTGGGGTATACCACGGATCTATCAGCCAATTGAATAACCACTCTTGTGTCCTTAAGTGCACCTGCATTCAAAGAGTTATAGATAGAAAGAGGCATAACGTTAATTGATGCACCTAAGTCACACATGGCCTTTTTTATGCCAACATTGCCAATTTTGCAAGATATAGCAAACATTCCCCGATCCTTGCACTTGGCTGGTATTTTTCTCTTTATGACAGCAGTAACTACCTCTCCCACGCTCACTTTCTCTTTCTCAGCAAGCTTCCTTCGGTTGGTGCACAACTCTTTCAAGAATTTTGCGTACCTTGGTATTTGTTTAACCGCGTCAAGCAAGGGTATGTTAATCTCCACCTTCCTAAAGGTTTCAAGGATCTCTCTTTCTTCTTTTTCTTTTTGTGATTTTTCAAACCTTTTTGGAAAGGGAGGAGGAATCTTGAAGCTTGGCTGCTGTTTCGCATTCTGCTGCTGGTATGTTGGTGTTGTTTGCCCAGTCTGTTTGGGCAAACAATGCTCTGTCTGCTTAGGCAGACTGTCTCTGCCTTCATGCTGTCTGCTTGTTTGCCCAGTCTGTTTGGGCGAACAGCAGTCTATCCCCGTTTCTGGCAATTCTTTCTTAGCTGTTTGGCTTTGCAATTCCGAACCTCCATCATCAGCCTTGACTTCTTGAAGTTCTTTTCCACTTCTCAAAGTGATGGCACTGACATTCTGCCTTGGGTTAGTTTCAGTTTGAGATGGGAGTTTACCTTGGGATTCAATTCTTCTAACGGACGTGTCCAATCCGTCCAGACGCTGAGTGATGGTCTGCAAAGTACTTGCGAAGGACTCCATTATCTTTTCAAGGTGCTGGTCTGATCTTGAAGGTGCTGGTTGACCTTGGCTGTAATACCCGGCTAGACTCCGGTATCGGAATCCCTACCGTCCGGTGGGACTTCGGACGTCGGAAACATCTAGAAGGGTAAAACTATGATTTTATGAAATGTTTTCATGTATTTCATGGTTTTAAGTGTGATTTTAAATGAGTTTTTGCATGAATATAGCTTGAAGGAAAACCCAGGTTCGGCCGCCGAACTTGACTTTCGGCCGCCGAACATGCATGCTTTCGGAGGGACTTTAGGCGCCCGAAAGTTTTGAGTGAGGGAAATGCAGGTTCGGCCGCCGAACTCCAAGTTCGGCCGCCGAACCTTGCATGCATGCGGAGGCACTTTCGGCCCCCGAACGTGGCCTGGCCAGCCACCTATAAAAGGGGCACTTAGCCGAAATGGGAGAGTTTTCTCCCATTTTCGACCTCAGCGAGCTTCCGACCTCCCTCTCCCAAATCTTGTGTTTTTCCTTCAATCCCCACCATTTTCTTTGAGTTGTAAGGTTCCACAAAAGTTTTTGAGTGTTTTTAAGCAAGTTTGGAGCTTGGAAGTCTTGGAGCTAAATCCCTCCATTTTCCGAGCTAGGGTCGTTCTTCCTCTAGATCTTCAAGAGGTAAGCTTCGATCTATACTTCTTTTATGTTTTATGAAAGTTTTATGCAAGTTGATGGGGTAGAATGCATGTTTAGGATATGTGTATGTTTATGGGTATAATGTATGCTTTGATGAACAATGTATGTTGATGTTTGTGTGTTTGAAGTGTTGTAGATGGGGTATATTATAGTTTGAGACCCCTAGGTGTGATGTATGATGTATATGCAGGTGTAGAAACAAGTTTATGCATGTTTTGAGGTGTTTTGGAGGCTGTGGACACAAGGGAACCAAGTTTCTGCCCTTCGGCAGAAACTCAGGTTCGGCCGCCGAAGTGACTTTCGGCCGCCGAACCCCCTTTTGGAGGCAGTTTCGGCTGCCGAAGCCTGCCCCCGAAACTCAAGTTTCGTCTCTGTCTGGGAGGTTCGGCCGCCGAAAGTGCCGCCGAACCTGCATGACTTTCGGCTGCAGAGGGACTTTCGGCCGCCGAACCTGCCGCCGAAAGTGCCCTGTTCAGCCATTTCTTGCATGTTTTCATGTGATGTTTTCAGGATGTTTTAGGGGGTCTTTGGGGAGTATTTTAGAGTCATGTTCATGTATGTTTGGTGCCTCATTTGAGTCCACCTGTGTAGGTTCGGACCCGAGGAACCGAGGCCCCCGGTTGTGAGATAGTCGCTCAGAGTTCGTTGTTAAAGCTTCAGTTACCAGGTGAGTGGAACAACCCCTTAAGCTTTAAAGTAAATGAATAAATGAATGAATCATAAAGCATTGCCCATGCATCATTATGCCATGCAATACTAGGTTGTTTGCATTAGAATTTACGAATATGTTGCATTGCATACTTTGTTGTTGATGTGGATGAATGTTGAATGATCCATTAGCCCTTGTATGTCATGATAGCCTATGTGAGTCCAGGTGTGCCTGCTACGGCTCTACGCCCCTGGCACTATGACAGATTATGGAAGTCCGGGTGTGCCTGCTACGGCTCTACGCCCCCGGCATGTATAAGTAAGAAAGACTGGGGCTAAATGGTGACAAGTTCATCCTTGTTGTGAAATGTTTGTGTTATGGCGCATACATGAAAGCATGAATAAGAAAAAGAAAGAAAAAGTTAAATAATAATAATAATAAAATGAATAATAATATACCTAAAAATGGAGGAATTAAAACAAATGTTTTTAGTTTCTGCTCACTGGGCTCTAGTAGCTCACCCCACTCCCTTTATCCCCAGAGTTGCAGGTACAGGGTAGATCGAGAAGTCGGCTAGAGTGAAGTCAAGTCCTGTATGTTGTAATAGATAGTAGTGGACATGAACATGATGTAATGAGTATTTATGACCATGTACTGTATTGAATGATTTGATGATGTATTAAGGATTATAGTAGTGCTTGACCTAGAGGTGTGTGAATCCCCATTATGTACAGAGTGTTTAATGAGTAATGATGTTAATGACTATGATTATCCAAGCTGATATGTATGATGATGATACCCCATTGGAGTATTTGATGAGGACTCCAGTGTGGGGTTTATGTATGATTTTGTGCATGCACAGGTTTTGCTTGGATAAGAGAAAAGAAAAATTTTTTATCAGATCATGTATATGTTGTTATGTATGGGATTCCACAGGTTTACAGGAGGTATGTAGGCTTGCTACGGGTCCCGGCGGCCTTAAGCCGATCTGGATTCTAGCGCCGGTAACGGGTCGGATTTCCGGGTCGTTACAGAGTGGTATCAGAGCCCTAGGTTCATATGGTCGGACCTAGAGTGTCGGGCTCATAGATGTTCTAGAAGGTCAAGCACACTAGGAAAATCATGTCCACTAGGATAGGATGTAGAGTCCTGTCTATATGATGATATGATATGCCATGATGATATGCATGTGCATAAATGCTATGTATGTGATGAGGGTTCATGTGTTTCCACATGAACCATATGATGCTAATGATTGGTTATACTATGTGTTGTTTTTTTTTCAGAGAAGATAGAATGAGAGGAACTCGTCGATCTGCACGATTGACTGGAGTGCCACCTCAGGACGAGGGCGCTGATGCCCATCCTTCAGCTTTGCCTAGGGCAATGTCCAGTAGGTCCAACAGAGACAGAGTAGCTAGAGACCCTAGAAGGTCTTTGGATCTGGGTAGAAGCAGATCAGTAAGGGGAACAGTGCAGGGAGGAATGTCTGAGGATATGGAGGTAGATCAGAGGAGGGATGGCAGTCTCGGTGTGAGCATGCCGGAAGAGGGCATGAGAGAATCAGAAGGAGGCACTCAGGCCTCGAGTTATGTCCAGCCACATCATTACCCACCCTATTCACACCATCCAGGGTATTCGATGGGAGGTACATCGGATTACCCCAGTTTTAGCCCTTATCCTCCACATATGCCATACCCACCTTACTACCCACCATACTCTCAGTACCCCATGTACCCACCTCCACCTCCCTATACCAGTACAGCAAACCCTACCCCAGGGGATGTTGTACCTCCACCACCACCAGTATCTACTGTCCCGGAAACACAAGTACCCAAACCTACCTCATCTGGAGGGAGCAAGGTCAAGATGACCGATTATATGAAGCTGGGTGCTCCCCAGTTTGAAACCGGTGATGATCCGTTCGTGTATTTGGAGCGGGTCAAGGCAATTACAGATGAGATAGGGGCTGATGACAGTAGAGCCATTCAGATGGCCGGGTTCACGCTTAAGTGCAAGAAGGCACGGGAGTGGTTCAAGAATTATGTGAACCCGAGGGTAGACAGCATGAATTGGGAAGAGTTTGCAAACGAGTTTGCAGGATGGGCTTTCCCTGACAGTTCAAGGGAATTGAAGATGATAGAATTCGAGCAGTTGAGGCAAACTGATGACATGAGTATAGATGAGTACACAGACAGGTTCCTGGAGTTGTTGCCATATGCTGGGCTGAATTTGGACACAAATCAAAAGAAGTCAAGGAGATATATTATGAGGCTGCACTCCAGGTATTCCTCTTTGGTACAGTCAGCAGAGAGAGAGAGTTTCCATGCCATAGTGGATATGGCTAGGAGAATGGAGGCTAGTGCTATCGTTGAGGGGAAGGTAAAACAGTCAGTGGCACGGTCTTCTGGTTCCAAGACCCCAGGTGGGGAAAGGTTAGACTCTTCTTCTCTGAGTACAGCAGTTGCAGGCAGTAAGAAGTGGGACAGAGGCCACAGAAAATCTAAGAAGAATAAGTTCTGGAACAAGATCAAGTCAGGTCTGGGTTTAGGCAGTGGCTCAAGCTCTGGCGCAGAGATTACAGCATGTATGAGATGTGGGAGACCACACAAGGGAGTATGTCTGGCAGGGACAAACACATGTTTCAGATGCGGACAGGCGGGTCATTTGGCTCGAGACTGTCCTAGAGGAGCCTTTGCAGCACCGTCTCAGCAGACAACCTCCGGCAGTGTGGTGCAGCCAGTAGCTCCAGCCGCAACACAGGCCAGTGGCAGAGGCAGAGGGAGAGGGTCAGCCTCTTCATCAGCAGGATACAGAGGTGAAGGTCCATCAGCTCCGGCACGGATCTTCACTATGACTCAGCAGGAGGCCAGCACATCTAACACCGTGGTGGCAGGTAATCTCATCATTGGTTGTTCTGATGTGTATGCCTTAATGGACCCGGGTGCATCTCATTCTTTTGTTGCTCCGAGAGTCGTGGAGAGGGTAGGATTGATGGTCTCTGGGTTAGAGTGTCCCCTATGGGTCAGTGGACCCAAGTGTGACCCGTCAGTGGCAGAGGCAGTCTGCCAATGTAGTCCAGTTTTCATAGAGGGAAGATGCCTTTCCGCCGACCTCGTGGTTCTAGATTTGACAGATTTTGACGTCATTCTAGGGATGGATTGGTTATCGACCCATGGTGCTACCTTGGACTGTAGAGACAAGGTAGTCAGATTCAGAGATCAGGATGGGTCTGAGGTCGTCTTCAGAGGAGACAGGAGGGGTACACCTAGAGGTCTGATCTCAGCTCTTCAGGCTCGTAGGTTGCTTAGGAGGGGATGTCAGGGGTTTCTAGCTCATGTGAGGGAGTTAGACAGTCATGTCAGAGAGCCCGCCTCAGTGCCTGTGGTGAGTGAGTTCTTAGATGTTTTCCTAGACGAGCTTCCAGGACTACCACCTGCTAGGGAGATAGAGTTCGAGATTGAGTTAATGCCTGGTACCAGACCGATCTCTATCCCTCCCTACAGGATGGCACCAGCTGAATTGAAAGAACTGAAGGAACAGTTGCAGGAGCTGGTAGATAAGGGTTTCATCCGACCGAGTACTTCACCTTGGGGTGCTCCGGTTTTGTTTGTGAGGAAGAAGGATGGATCCCTCAGACTTTGTATCGACTACAAACAGTTGAACAAGGTCACTACCAAGAACAAATACCCTTTGCCGAGGATCGACGATCTATTCGACCAGCTAGCAGGAGCAGGTTGTTTCTCCAAAATAGATCTGAGATCAGGGTACCATCAGTTGAGGATAAGGAATGAAGATGTACCGAAGACAGCTTTCAGGACCAGGTATGGGCACTATGAGTTCCTTGTGATGCCGTTTGGGTTGACCAACGCCCCTGCAGCATTCATGGACCTCATGAACAGAATATTCAGTCAGTATCTGGATCACTTCGTTATTGTCTTCATAGACGATATCTTAGTGTATTCCAGAAATGCAGAGGAGCATGCCCATCACCTGAGGACAGTTTTGCAGACCTTGAGAGAGCATGGCTTGTATGCTAAGTTCTCCAAGTGTGAGTTTTGGCTTAGGAGCATTTCATTCTTGGGGCACATTGTGTCAGAACAGGGTATTGAAGTAGACCCCAAGAAGGTAGAGGCTATAGCTAACTGGCCTAGACCCACCACAGTGACCGAGATCAAGAGTTTTCTGGGTTTAGCAGGTTACTACAGGAGGTTCGTTCAGGACTTCTCAAGGATTGCTGCTCCTATGACCAAATTGACAAAGAAGAATCAGAAGTTCATATGGACCGATCAGTGTGAGGAAAGCTTTGAGGAGCTTAAGAGGAGGTTGACTTCAGCACCGGTGTTAGCTCTGCCAAAAAGTGATGATGACTTCTCAGTATATTGTGATGCGTCCCGTGTGGGACTGGGTTGTGTGCTAATGCAAAATGAGAGGGTGATCGCTTATGCTTCTAGGCAGCTGAAGAAGCATGAGCTGAATTACCCCACACACGATCTTGAGATGGCAGCAGTCATCTTTGCACTCAAGATGTGGAGGCATTACCTCTATGGGGTAAAATGTGAGATCTTCACAGATCATAAGAGCCTGCAGCACATCTTGAGTCAGAGAGATTTGAATTTGAGGCAGAGGAGATGGGTAGAGCTGTTGAGTGACTATGATTGCAAGATTCAGTACCATCCGGGTAAGGCGAATGTTGTGGCAGACGCCCTAAGCCGGAAATCACTCGGCAGTCTATCCCACATTTCAGCAGAGAGGAGGCCGGTGGTGAAGGAGTTCCACAGACTTATGAGTGAGGGATTACAGTTGGAGTTGTCTGGCACAGGTGCCTTAGTGGATCAGATGAGAGTGACACCCGTGTTTCTGGAGCAGGTAGCTCAGAAACAGCATGAGGACCCAGAGTTGGTCAGGATAGCCAGAACGGTTCAGTCCGGCCAGAGTAATGAGTTCAAGTTTGATAATAAGGGGATCCTCCGCTACGGGAACAGATTATGTGTGCCAGATGACATTGGTCTGAAGGGAGATATTATGGGGGAAGCCCATAATACCAGGTATAGTGTTCACCCTGGAGCCACCAAGATGTATCAGGATCTGAAGAGAGTGTATTGGTGGCCAGCTATGAAGAAGGACGTGGCACTGTTCGTGTCAGCCTGCGATGTGTGTCAGAGGGTGAAACTAGAGCATCAGAAGCCGGCTGGAATGTTGAATCCACTACCGATTCCAGAGTGGAAATGGGAGAATATAGCTATGGACTTCGTAGTGGGGTTACCGGCGACGTCCAACAGATTGGACTCCATATGGGTGATTGTGGACAGACTCACCAAATCTGCTCACTTCATCCCTGTCAGGAGTGGTTACTCTGTGGACAAGTTGGCGCAGGTGTACGTAGATGAGATTGTCAGACTGCATGGGGTCCCGGTATCTATAGTGTCAGATAGAGGGCCCCAGTTCACCTCCAGGTTTTGGCGGAGTCTGCAGAACGCTATGGGTACCAGATTAGACTTCAGTACTGCCTTCCACCCACAGACAGACGGACAGTCAGAGAGGACCATCCAGACAATAGAGGATATGCTCAGAATGTGCGTGCTAGATTTTGGCGGTTCTTGGAGGCAGCATCTACCTCTGGTGGAGTTTGCCTACAATAACAGCTATCATGCTAGCATAGGGATGGCTCCATATGAAGCTTTGTATGGGAGGAAGTGCAGATCACCTATCTGCTGGGAGGAAGTAGGAGAGAGGACTCTTGCGGGTCCGGAGTTAGTAGAGCTTACCAGCAGGGTAGTACCCATAATCAGAGAGAGGATCAAGACTGCTGCTAGTCGGCAGAAGAGTTATGCAGATATCCGCAGAAGACAGCTAGAGTTTCAGGAGGGGGATGTGGTTTTGCTCAAGGTGTCTCCTATGAAAGGAGTGGTTCGGTTCGGGAAGAAGGGTAAGTTAGCTCCACGGTACATCGGTCCTTTCGAGGTGCTTCAGAGGGTCGGTAATGTGTCGTACAAGCTAGACTTGCCTGCTTCGATGGAGAGAATCCATCCGGTTTTCCATGTTTCTCTGTTACGGAAGTATGTGTCGGATCCTGGAAAGGTTCTTAGTGAGCCTGATATGGAGATCCAAGAGGATCTCACCTATGTAGAACAGCCAGTGCGGATCCTAGACACTCAGATCAGAAAGCTTAGGAACAAGGAAATCCCGATGGTGAAAGTCCTTTGGAACCACCACAATATTGAAGAATGCACCTGGGAGACACGGGAGTCCATGCTCCAGCAATACCCCCATCTGTTTTGAGGTGAGTGTTAGTTGTTCTATGTGTTGCATGTATGATATATTGTATGCTATGTTGTATGTTATGATCGATGCCATGCTTTGTATGTTAGTTGAGGAACATTCGGGGACAAATGTTCTTAAGGGGGGGAGAATGTAATACCCGGCTAGACTCCGGTATCGGAATCCCTACCGTCCGGTGGGACTTCGGACGTCGGAAACATCTAGAAGGGTAAAACTATGATTTTATGAAATGTTTTCATGTATTTCATGGTTTTAAGTGTGATTTTAAATGAGTTTTTGCATGAATATAGCTTGAAGGAAAACCCAGGTTCGGCCGCCGAACATGCATGCTTTCGGAGGGACTTTAGGCGCCCGAAAGTTTTGAGTGAGGGAAATGCAGGTTCGGCCGCCGAACTCCAAGTTCGGCCGCCGAACCTTGCATGCATGCGGAGGCACTTTCGGCCCCCGAACGTGGCCTGGCCAGCCACCTATAAAAGGGGCACTTAGCCGAAATGGGAGAGTTTTCTCCCATTTTCGACCTCAGCGAGCTTCCGACCTCCCTCTCCCAAATCTTGTGTTTTTCCTTCAATCCCCACCATTTTCTTTGAGTTGTAAGGTTCCACAAAAGTTTTTGAGTGTTTTTAAGCAAGTTTGGAGCTTGGAAGTCTTGGAGCTAAATCCCTCCATTTTCCGAGCTAGGGTCGTTCTTCCTCTAGATCTTCAAGAGGTAAGCTTCGATCTATACTTCTTTTATGTTTTATGAAAGTTTTATGCAAGTTGATGGGGTAGAATGCATGTTTAGGATATGTGTATGTTTATGGGTATAATGTATGCTTTGATGAACAATGTATGTTGATGTTTGTGTGTTTGAAGTGTTGTAGATGGGGTATATTATAGTTTGAGACCCCTAGGTGTGATGTATGATGTATATGCAGGTGTAGAAACAAGTTTATGCATGTTTTGAGGTGTTTTGGAGGCTGTGGACACAAGGGAACCAAGTTTCTGCCCTTCGGCAGAAACTCAGGTTCGGCCGCCGAAGTGACTTTCGGCCGCCGAACCCCCTTTTGGAGGCAGTTTCGGCTGCCGAAGCCTGCCCCCGAAACTCAAGTTTCGTCTCTGTCTGGGAGGTTCGGCCGCCGAAAATGCCGCCGAACCTGCATGACTTTCGGCTGCAGAGGGACTTTCGGCCGCCGAACCTGCCGCCGAAAGTGCCCTGTTCAGCCATTTCTTGCATGTTTTCATGTGATGTTTTCAGGATGTTTTAGGGGGTCTTTGGGGAGTATTTTAGAGTCATGTTCATGTATGTTTGGTGCCTCATTTGAGTCCACCTGTGTAGGTTCGGACCCGAGGAACCGAGGCCCCCGGTTGTGAGATAGTCGCTCAGAGTTCGTTGTTAAAGCTTCAGTTACCAGGTGAGTGGAACAACCCCTTAAGCTTTAAAGTAAATGAATAAATGAATGAATCATAAAGCATTGCCCATGCATCATTATTCCATGCAATACTAGGTTGTTTGCATTAGAATTTACGAATATGTTGCATTGCATACTTTGTTGTTGATGTGGATGAATGTTGAATGATCCATTAGCCCTTGTATGTCATGATAGCCTATGTGAGTCCAGGTGTGCCTGCTACGGCTCTACGCCCCTGGCACTATGACAGATTATGGAAGTCCGGGTGTGCCTGCTACGGCTCTACGCCCCCGGCATGTATAAGTAAGAAAGACTGGGGCTAAATGGTGACAAGTTCATCCTTGTTGTGAAATGTTTGTGTTATGGCGCATACATGAAAGCATGAATAAGAAAAAGAAAGAAAAAGTTAAATAATAATAATAATAAAATGAATAATAATATACCTAAAAATGGAGGAATTAAAACAAATGTTTTTAGTTTCTGCTCACTGGGCTCTAGTAGCTCACCCCACTCCCTTTATCCCCAGAGTTGCAGGTACAGGGTAGATCGAGAAGTCGGCTAGAGTGAAGTCAAGTCCTGTATGTTGTAATAGATAGTAGTGGACATGAACATGATGTAATGAGTATTTATGACCATGTACTGTATTGAATGATTTGATGATGTATTAAGGATTATAGTAGTGCTTGACCTAGAGGTGTGTGAATCCCCATTATGTACAGAGTGTTTAATGAGTAATGATGTTAATGACTATGATTATCCAAGCTGATATGTATGATGATGATACCCCATTGGAGTATTTGATGAGGACTCCAGTGTGGGGTTTATGTATGATTTTGTGCATGCACAGGTTTTGCTTGGATAAGAGAAAAGAAAAATTTTTTATCAGATCATGTATATGTTGTTATGTATGGGATTCCACAGGTTTACAGGAGGTATGTAGGCTTGCTACGGGTCCCGGCGGCCTTAAGCCGATCTGGATTCTAGCGCCGGTAACGGGTCGGATTTCCGGGTCGTTACATTGGCCTCTTTGGTAATTTTGGTAATTCTGAGTATTGCTGGATTTCCCATAGCTGAAATTGGGATGGTCTCTCCAACCAGGATTGTACGTATTAGAGTATGGATCATGTCTAGGCTGGTTGTTGTACCTTCCAATAGCATTGGCTTGGTGATGGTCTTCTTGGAGTGTGGGACATTGATCAGTTGGGTGGCCTTCATAGGCACAGATCCCACATGGCCTAGGCGGTGGAATTACTTGAGCTTGTTGAGCTTGGCTAAGGACAATCTTTTCCACAAGAGAAGTTAGTTTTGAAATCTGAGATTCAAAAGCGGATGTACTTACCTCATGGACTCCTCTTTGCTTTTCTTCTCCATATTGCCTAGATGAGGCTGCAAGAGTTGAGATTAGTTCTTTCATCTCTCTTGGTGTTTTGCCTGCAATGGTTCCTCCACAAGCTACGTCGATAAATTTCCTTTCTGAAGGGGTTAATCCTCCATAGAAGAATTGCATAAGTGACCTGTCTGACATATCATGTTGTGGACAACCTGTGCAAAGTCTTTCAAACCTTTCCCAATAATCATATAAGTCTTCAGTTGGTTTTTGTCTTATGCTAGTGATTTCTCTTATTATGCCAATTGACTTAGATGGAGGAAAGTATTTGTCCAAAAAGGTTTGGACCATATCACCCCATGAAGTTATAGATCCAGGTGGCAAATAAAACAACCAATCTTTAGCATAGTCATCTAATGAAAAAGGGAAAGCTCTTAACTTAACATGATCTTCAGAAACACCTTGAGGTGTCATAGATGCACAGACAATGTTGAATTCTTTCAAGTGCTTGTGTGGATTTTCATTTTGCAAACCTCTAAATTTAGGGAGATGATGAATCAAACCTGATTTCAGTTCAAAGGGAACTGTCAGAGGCGGATAGGCGATGCAAAGTGGTGCGTGATCTTCTATGGGTGTTGCTAACTCCCTCATGGTTCTTTCTCTTTGTTCTTGGGGCCTAATTGCTAGATTTTCCTGAATTATTTGGCCTTGGGCAGCATGTCTATTATGGGGAGCAGCTGGTGCTTGAGGTTCAGCCATTGGTGCATAGTTTGGTTGATTTTCTGGATGAATTTCAGCATATACAGCAGGTTGAGGTGCAGCAGGTTGCATGTTATATTCTGCCATCTCAGCCGCTGTTTGGGCACACACAGCAGTGGGCTGTGCTACAGAAGATGATGTTTGGGCAAACACAGCAGTTGCTGGTTGGGTGATTTCAGCAGGGGACTGTCCTGTTTGGGCAAACAGAACAGTTGCTGGTCTTGCAAATTGCTGGTCTGCAGGATTTTCTGCTGGTGCAGAAATGGGTTGTGCTGGGATTATTGCTGGTTCAGCACTGTTCACAGTAGTTGCTGTCCTTGTTTGGACAGTAGAGGCTTCAACAGGGGCTGTTTGGACAGCAGGTGTTGATGTGGATGCTTTTGAGGCTTGGTTCCTCTTCTTTAGTTGCCTTGATGTGCGCTCAATTTCTGGATCGTAAGGTTGAATGTCCTTGCGTCCAGACCTGGTCATGAAAGAAAAACAGATTAGTGAAATTGATTCCCCGGCAACGGCGCCAATTTTTGACAGTCGGTTGTCGAGGCCGGTCAAACATAACCCTTTTGGTTACCAACAATTTAATAACTTGTAGACAGTGGCAAAGGGATCGTATCCACAGGGAATCAATACTATTTATTCTTCTTATCAAGACCAAGTAAATAAAGAGACAATAAAAGTAAAATTGGGGGTTTTGAAGATTTGATGTCTAAACTAGAATTGAAAGCAAGCAAGTAAAGCAAGTAATAAAGTAAAGAGAAATCAATAATGAGAAAAGCCTAGTTGAAGAATTGGATCCACTTTAGTTGTTGGGATTGATCATTGACACAAAAGATTCTTTTATTAGGTTCAATAAATTAGTTTAGGAGGTGGAAGAAGCTTCTCACCAACCAAATCCCTCCTTAAGCTTAGATCAATTAGGGAACGTCCTCTAATCAATCACTAATCAACAAATTGCCAAGGAACGTCCTTGGGCCATAGGCAACAAACAATTGTTGATTGCATTAAGAAAAAGAGAGACCTAATTCTAGCTACCCATCAGCATGGTGATATTGCTAGATTATGCAATTTCTTGGTTTTTTACACCAAGTGTTCTTGTGTGTGAACAATTCCAGCAATTACGGACTAAGAATTATCCAAACAAACAGATTTATAACTTTGCAATCAATAATCAATAGGCCAATTTGATTAAGATAACAAGGCAACAATTAATTAAGCACAAAATTGCATAAATATTGATTAATAAAAGATTAACACAAAGGTTCAGATCTCACAATCCATGAACAACCAAAGTTTCACCTTATTCTTCAACTAGCAAAAGGGTTTCAGCCACTCATGGCTGAAACTAACATAAAAGAAAAGAAAGAAAACAAGAAAAGAAAGAAAGAAGGGCTGGCGCAAGGGCGCAGCTGCTGGTGTGGCTCTGCCGAAAGTCTGGTGATCCAAAGATGATCCAAGGATTCCCGGATGTCTTCTTTGCTGGTTTGCATCCCTTTTTATAGCTGAAGAGGCTGCCCCAAGTTTCCTTTTTAGTTTGGGACTCTTTTTTCCTATTTAGTCTTGAATTCTTGAAGGGCATTCTTGTCTTTTTATTTCTTGGCTTCCTGAATATGTAGGAGAGCTTGCTGAGGTGTACACAGGTGTTTCTGAGCTGTCCCACGTGTTTGGAGTGCGTGGGGATTCGTGTTGACCTGGTCAGCAAGTTTGGCAGATTTCTGCTGGTTTCTGCCTGCTGGTGCTGTTTGCCCGACGCTGTTTGGGCAAACAGGCTGTCTGGGATCACTGTTGGCTGCATATGCTCTGTTTCTGACTTTCTTTGCTGTTTGCCCAGTGCTGTTTGGGCAAACAGTCTGGACAGCATACTTTATCACTTTTTCCTCTTTATCTCAGCTTCTCCTTGGCTTGGGCAATCAAGTTGGGCAAACCATGCTTATTCTCTTTTGCTGTCTTTTGGGCAGAATTAAGGCCATTTTAGCCAAATTACCATTTTGCTCCATTTCCTACAAAATAAGACAAAAACCACAAAGTTAGGTAGAAAATGTGTAAATTGACATAAATATAAACATAGAAAATGGGTCTAATTTTGGCTCTATCACTGAGTTCTGCCCTTCTGGGAAGAACTCAGGTTCGGCCGCCGAAGGTGGTTTCGGCCGCCGAACCTGCCTTTGGATGCATGGTTTGGCCGCCTAACCTTGCCCCCGAAAGCTGAGTTTTGGCTTGAAAGCAGACTTTCGGCCGCCGAAGGAAGGATTCGGCCGCCGAAAGTGTTTGACTTTCGTCTCTGGAGTGGGACTTTCGGCCGCCGAAGGTGCCGCCGAAAGTACCCTGTCCAGCCTTTTCAAGGCTGTTTTCTATGCATGTTTAAGTGATGTTTTAAGGGGTTTTTGGGTAGTTGTTTATGAGTAGTTAGAATGTGTTTGGCACCTCATTCGAGTCCACCTGTGTAGGATCGGACCCGAAGGACCGAGGAGGCCATCAGTGTTAGCAGTTGCAGAGTCAGTCCAGCGTCTGCCAGAGGTGAGTAGAACTAAACTAAATCTTTTATTTTACGAAATCAAATGCCTAAAGCATGCTCATGCATCATGTTTATATGTAATAGGTTGATTGCACTAGTTACACGAATATGAAGCATTGCATCATTTACTGTTGATGGAGATTGGACCAAGGACGATCCCACTAGCCCTATGGATAAGACCTGGCTAGGCCAGGCATTACGAAGTCCTGTGGTGCCCTCTATGGTGGCCTGGCAAATAGCTTAGGGATGTTTTGGGGTTGGGTCCAATCCGTAATATGATTTGTTTGTGCTGTGACGCATTTCATGAAAGCATGTAATTAATGAACTGTTTTCTCTGTTTCTACTCACTGGGCTTTTTAGCTCACCCCTCTCCCCTAACCCCAGTGTTGCAGGTTTGAGGTTGATCAGGAAGTCTCAAGAGTAAAGGTTTTGCCTATGTAATAGTTTTAGATTAGTACTTTTAGTGTGGACATGTAATGATAATGATTTGTAAGAGAATGTAATGTAAAGTTAAGTGGAGTTCTGTTTATGGATTAGTACTGTGCTTGGCCCTGAGACTTGGTTGGTCCCTGTTTAATACATGATGTATGTTTTGGTTTATTGTTGAGTTATGTTTGAACTAATCTTGTGGCATGTGTTGTTTACCACGCTATGGTTATGGATGAGGACCCTAGAGGAGGTCTTATGTTTGTGGTTTGAGGCATGCAAAGGTTAGGTTCTAGTTCTTTGGATGTAATCCCAGCTTGATGTATGTTATGTTGACCCAGCTAGAGTTTTGATGAGGGCTCTAGTAGGGGGTTCTTTATGTTTCCAGTTATGCTGCATGCATGTCAGGCTCGGGATATACATCATATGTCTCAGTTTTCATGTTAAAGTTTTGATCATGTATGGGATTTGACCAGGTGATAGGAGGTATGTTTGACTTGCTACGGGTCCCGGCGGCCTTAAGCCAATCTGGATCCTAGCGCCGGTGGCAGTTCGGGCCGTTACGGTAGGGTATCGGTTTCCGGGCTGTTACAATCAAATTGTAAATGTAAAGTCTTAATCAGTATAGTCATGTAATGAGATGATGTATATGAATGTTAGAAGTGTGCTTGACCATAGATTGTGCTATCCCTTTTATACATGATCTTAGAGATTTTTACGATGTTTATGTAAACCAACTCAACGTATGTTATGTCACCCCTTGGGGGCATTGATGAGATCCCACAGAGGGATCAATGTTATGACAATGTTTATGCTCAGGTTGAGTTTGGTTGATGTTTATGGAAAGAAAAGTTTTAATTTTTATGCATGTTGTTAATCATGTATGGGATTATACAGGTTTACAGGTTTTATGTCAGGCTTGCTACGGGTCCCGGCGGCCTTAAGCCGATCTGGATCCTAGCGCCGGTAGCGGTCCGATTTTCGGGTCGTTACATAGTTCTTCCATAATTATGCTAATTTTTAACTAGTAGACTGACAATGAACTCATCTTGTAGAGTAATATTTTTAGTTTTGAGGTCCTCCAAAAGCTTGTGGTACTCATTAATTTGTATCATTTTCATCAATTATTTTTCACTTATAAAAGTTTCCTATGATAAATTTTTGTTTTCCAATATCCTTGGCTGTGCACTTCAGATTCATTAAATCTCATATTTCTTTGGCTTCTTTTTAAGAACAATAAATATCAAATAGGTTGTTAGATAAAGTACTAATAATTGTATGTCTGCATACCTTATTACAGTAGACCTAAATTTTAAGCAATTTTGGATCAATAATAGGAGTTGGTTTTGGTCCTTGTGAGGACTGCATTACTCCGTGCATATCAAGAATAAAAAAATAATTCTTTTTTGTCATCTCTTAAAATTTTGATCTGAAAATATTTCAATTTTGGAGATATCATGAAAATCTTAGCATATGAGATAACAGGCAAAAGTGAGCCTCCATTTACAGCAGCAGTTGGTATAGTTGCAGAAGGTAGAAAAGCAATAAGTGGAAGGGCAACAACAATAGTATTGTCGATATTTGCAGCAAGCACGACATGAGTAACAATAGTGGCGTTAAGGACAATGTCATTTGTAACAAGTGTTGTTAAATCCTTAAGATTGTTAGCAACAGTAGGAAAAAATAAAGACCTGAGTCATGTATAAGAACACTATCTTTACGGATTTAATTTTGAAATTTCATAAGATAAAATAGGTTATTCTGAAATAACTAATTTTAGGAGTAAAAGCAATAAGAATATGTATATAATTTAGTAACCCAGCAAAAGAGAGTAGAGAGAGTAGCGGTAGAGAAGGTGTGCATCAAAATGGATAACGTAACATGCTTTCATAATTGAAAAAATAATTGTTGGGTGTTGTTAGAAAAATCAGGAACTATTCTGATGAGCATAAAATCCTACACAAAAAAATAATCTCTCAAAATCAAATATGGAAGGAAAATCAGTCTTTTGCAAAAATTTGGCAGCCCTACTTATTCTCACATACTAGGGGCAAATTGATGGATTTGTGCGTACAGCCCTACGCCTCCCACTTGCTCCATACAATTCCAATAACCAGAAACCCTTTATGAAATAAAGGAAAAATTTATTTCTAATCTATGTCTAGAACTATAGGAAGAAAAGTATTTTTCGTTTTCTTGTTTTTTGTGTAATAGGATACAAGGATCATATAGTGCAAGATATTATCAATTATGCCTGTGATTATGTTATCAATTATTGCCTAGAATCATACTAGGATTATGCTAACTATGATAATATTAATCACTGATTAATTACAATTATGGCAGAATATTCTTTCCAACATTCCCCCTCAAGTTGGTTCATGTGGATCCAACATACTCAACTTGCCCAAAACTTCATGGAATATTCGTCCAGCAACTGCTTTAGTTAGGATGTCTACCCATTGATCTTTCGATCGAACAAACAGTAATGATATCAAACCATTGTCCAACTTTTCCTTGATGAAATATCAGTCTATTTCAACATGTTTTGTTCGATCATGTTGAACAGGATTTTCAGAAATGCTGATTGCTGCCTTATTGTCGCAATGAAGTTCAGCTGCGTCTCCTAATGAAAATCCAAGCTCAAACATCAACTTTCTGATCCATAGTAGCTCTGCAAGTTCTTTTGCTATTCCCCTAAATTATGCTTCAGCACTGGACAGTGCCACCACCTTTTGCTTCTTACTTTTCCATGTCACCAAGTTACCTCCAACAAAGGTAAAATATGCTGAAGTGGATCGTCTGTCGGCACGGTCTCCTACCCAATCAGCATCCGTATATCCACTGATACTGAGATGACCATTCTTCTTGAACAACATGCCCATCCCAGTTGTTCCTTTTAGATATCGAACAATCCTCAATGCTGCCTCCATATGGTCTTGTTTTGGATCGTGCATGAACTGACTTACTAAACTCACAGCATACGCCACGTCTGGTCTAGTGTGTGATAAGTAAATCAGCTTTCCTAACAGTCTCTGGTACCTCCCCCTATCTGCTTATAATACCCGGCTAGACCCCGGCATCGAAATTCCTACCTTCCGGCGGAATCTCGAATGTCGGAACCCTCTAGAAGGGTAAAATATGTTTTTATAAAATATTTTTACATGTTTTTATGGTTTTAATGAAGAAAGAAATTGAGTATTTGAAAGAAAAAGACCAAGGAGAAAAACCCAGGTTCGGCCGCCGAGCATGGGGAGTTTGCGGAGGCACCTTTGGCCCTCGAAGGTGGTCTGGCTAGCCACCTATAAAAGGCCCCTTGTCCGAAAATGGGCGAGTTTTCTCTCTCTATTTTTGGGCATAGGTGAGTTTTCGCATTCCTTTGGTCGATTTTGTGTTTTCCTTCAATCCCTTCAAGTTTTTTATGAGCTTTACTTGGTTTTGAAGATTTATGAGCTAAAGATCAAAGTTTTGAAGCTTGGAGACCCCCGGAGCTCGTTCCTCCATATCTCCAAGTTTGGAATCGCATCTCCTCTCGATCTTCAAGAGGTAAGTGTAGATCCACGCCTTTTATGATGTTTTAAGTAAGTTTTTAGAAGGGGTTAGGGGTTTTGATGCATGTTTTTGAGTAGATGTAAAATGTTAGGGTTATGTTAGTTAATGATAAATGTATGCTAAATGTGATGTTTATTGAGGTATAGGCTAGTTTTATGCCCCTATATGCTTGAAAATATGTTTATGCATGCTTTTCTGTGTGTTGGTGTGAGTTAAGAGGTTTTAGGGTGGCTGGATATGCATGTGAGTGTAATACCCGGCTAGTTTCAGGCATTGGAATTCCTACCATCCGGTGGAATCTTAGATGGCGAAGCTTTCTCGAAGGGTAAAACAAAGGTGTTCTAAAATGTTTTTAAGTGTTTGATGATTTTAAGTGAAAAGGAGTTGAGTTTTAAAGAGAAAAGACCAAGGAAGCATTGGCCAGGTTCGGCCGCCGAAAGTGCCTTAGGTTTGGCCCCCGAAACTCCACGTTCGGCCGCCGAACGTTGCATGATTTTGCATGCAGCTTTGGCTGCCGAAGCTGAGGCGGTTGGCCACCTATAAAAGCACCGCTGACTGGAAAAGAAGGGTGTTTAAGCTCTCCTTCTTGATCAGAGGTAGGTTCATGCTCTCCTTGGATGGTTTTCCTGGTTTCTCTTCAAATCTTTCAAAGTTAAGCAAGTTTTAAGTAAGTTTTGAATTGGTTTTGAAGAGTTTATGAGCTTGGAGAGGTTTGGAGCTTGGATCTCCATATCTTCGCGTTGAGGTCACACCAGCCTTTGTTCTTCAAGAGGTAAGCGGAGATCCTTATGTTTTATCGTGTTTTACATGAGTTTTATGAAGGGAAAGGGTTAAGTTTGTATAAGTTTGTATGAGTTTGCATGAGTTGTGCATGTGAGGGTTTATGGACCCTTTATGCCTTTGTATGCTATATGAGTTGTTCTTGGGGTTTTGAGCTTGTTCTAAGCCCCTATGTGCAAGAAGAAGTGTTTATGCATGTTTTTAAGAGGTTGGATGCATGTTTTGAAGGTTTGAGAGGTTTGGGAGGCTTGTTGTACGCGAGGCTGAGTTCTAGATGAACTCAGGTTCGGCAGCCGAAGGTATGTTCGGCCACCGAACCCCTTGTGAAGGTGGTTTCGGCTGCCTAAGGTTGCCCCCGAACATTTGGACTTTCGTCTCTGGAGGAGACATTCGGCCGCCGAAGGTGCCGCCGAACATGCATGAGTTTCGGCTCTGGAGAGGACATTCGGCCGCCGAACCTGCCGCCGAAAGTGCTCTGTCCAGCCTTCCTTTGCATGACTTTTGTGATTGTTTTAGGATGTTTTAGAGGGTTCTTTGGGGCGGTGTTTATGAGTTTTGTTAGTGTTGTTTGGCACCTCATCTGAGTCCACCTGTGTAGGTTTGGACCCAAGGGACCGAGGTGTATAGCAGTAGCTGTTGCAGAGTCAGTCAGCGTCTGCCAGAGGTGAGTAGAACTAAACTTAATGTTTTAACTTGAGAAATTAAATGTTTTTAGCATGTTTCATGCACCATGAGTATGCAATAGGTTGCTTGCATTAGTAGTCACGAATATGATGCATTGCATTGTTTATTGATGATGTGGATGGACCAAGGCGATCTCAATAGCCCACGATCTGTTCAATAAGGAAAGTCCTGTGCGAGCTCCCTAGGGGGGGCCGGGCACTGACAAAGGGAGTTTTGAGGTCATGTCCAATCCGAGATGTGAAATGTTTGTGCTGTGACGCATTTCATGAACGCATGTGATTAATGACTTGTTTTTATTGTTCCTACTCACTGGGCTTTAGTAGCTCATCCCATTCCCTTAACCCTAGTTTGCAGGTTCAGAGGAAGCTATGGGAAGTCAGAGTCAGCAAGAGTAAGAGTAAAGATATAGCTAAGGTTGTGATTATGCAATAGAATAGTGGACATGATGTAAATTAAAGGAATGTATGTACACTTATGTATAGCTATGTGATGTCATGCAATGGATAGAGTTGTGCTTGGCCCTAGTATCATTACCTTAGTGTGTTGTATGCGTAGTCCATTTTTGCATGGATCTTGTTTTACGTTTCTTGATGAGAAATGTGCTTAACCAGGCTTTATGTATGGTATGTGTTTGAGGCACCAGTGAGTTGTGTTTTGAGAAGAAAGGGTTTCAATCCCTTGACCCACAGGAAACCGTGAGGGGAAGGACGCTGAGCGTGAACCCAAGAGCGGTTAGTTTTCACTGGTATAGGCCCTGAGGGCTATTTCAGATTTGTATGTCTGAGTGTTAGTAGTTAAGCCTGGTAGTCGTCAATCCCTTGTTATGCATGATCTTTATTGACTGTTTTATGTTCTTGACCCACGGCTGACTTGTAAGATGCTGACCCTATGAGAGTGGGTTCTATGTTTTCAGGCATAGTGCATGCAGGTCCAGCTTGGTAAGGGGAAAGAAAGTTTTGAGTTTTGATCATGTATGAGATTTGACCAGGTGATAGGAGGTTTGTTTGGCTTGCTACGGATCCCGGCGGCCTTAAGCCGATTTGGATCCTAGCGCCGGTGATGGTTCAGACCGTTACAGAGGGGTATCGGTTTCCGGGTCATTACAGTGAGGCTTGGGTTCTGCCCCTCTGGAGGACCCAGGTTCAGCCGCCAAAGCCAGTTTCGGCCGCCGAACCTGCCTGTGGAGGCAACTTTAGGCCGCCTAAACTCGCCCCTGAAAGTTTGGACTTTCGACTCTGGAGGGGAGTTTCGGCCGCCGAACCTTCCCCTGAAGGTTGTGACTTTTGGCTTTAGAAGGACCTTCGGCCGCCAAACCCTACCCCCGAAAGTGCCTGACTTTCGGCTCTGGAGGGACTTTCAGCCGCCGAACCTGCCGCCGAAAGTCCCCTGCCCAGCCTTCCTTTGCTTGTTTTTCCATGCATGTTTATGATGTTTTAGGGGGGGTTTTGGGGAGATGTTTAGAGTCATGTTAGAGTATATTTGGTCCCTCATTTAAGTCCACCTGGGTAGGATCGGACCTGAGGAACCGAGGTAATTAGCAGTGAGATAGCTGCTTCAGAGTTAGTTCAGAGTCAGCCAGAGGTGAGTGGAACTAAACAAATCTTTTATTTCGAGAAATCAAATGTTTTAAGCATGTTCATGCATCATGATATATAATAGGTTGTTTGCATTAGAATTCATGAATATGACGCATTGCATTATTCATTGTGGGTGTGGATGGACAACAGGACGACCCATTAGCCCTATAGATATTATGTTATGTAATAGAAGTCCTGAGGAGCCCCACCGAGGGCCGGGCACAGAGCTTATATATGTAATAGAAGTCCTGAGGAGCTCCACCGAGGGCCGGGCACAGAGTAGAGGGATTTTTGGGTCAGTCCATCCGTGATGTGAATTATTTGTGCTGTGACGCATTCATGAAAGCATATGTTTATTATGATGTTTTTTTATAGTTCTGCTTACTGGACTTTTATAGCTCACCCTTCTCCCCTAACCCCCAGGTTTGCAGGAGCACAGGTAGCTATGGGGAAGCCAGCAGAGTTATGGCTATGTTATGTAATAGAGTTATAGTTGACATGTAATGTAATGTAAAGAAATGTAATGAGGATTAGTATTGTACTTGGCCCTAATGTTTATGGTAAATCCCTGTTATACATGATCTTTATGTAAATATTTTAATGGTGTTATATGTTGAACCAGGCTTGACATATGAGATATTGACCCAACTTGTAACGACCCCAAAATGGACCGTCACCGGCGCTAGGATTCAGGTCGGCTTAAGGCCGCCAGAACCCGTAGCAAGCCTGCTATACTCTCTGTGTACCTGTAAACCTCATACATGATCATACATTTTCTGTGAAAATAAAAACTCTTTTTTGAACCAAGGCTTAATTTGTGCATGCACTATCTCTGTACTCTGTACTCATGTACTCTGTACTCTGTATCCCTGACTAGAGCTTGCTCTAGATGGGTTAACTCATACCTGTTAAGCCTGGTTTTCACATACAGGAAAACATATATACATATACAGATCATGTACAAAACATACATCACTAGGTCAAGCACATTTCTAACTGTATACACAACTATTACATCTCTTTAATATTACATGTCCACTCAGCTATTACAACTTTCTTTACTCTTCCTGTACTCTGCTGAACTGTCCCTGTACACTGTACACTGAACCTGCAAAACTGGGGTTAAGGGAGTGGGATGAGCTCTATAGCCCAGTGAGTAGAACAGTAAAACATCTCAGTAAAATATGATCTCATGGAATGCACCATAGCACAAACAAGCCACATCAAGAGTAAATTTGTCACCACATAGTCCCAGTAACTCTGTGCCAGGGCGTAGAATCGAGCACCTGGTCTTCCTGTCATATATGTATATATGTATATAACACCTCTGTACTTACCATTGCCAGGGCGTAGTCAAAGGCTCCTGGACTTTGCTATACCTGCCAGGGCGTAGTCAAAGGCTCCTGGACTTCGCTATACCTGCCAGGGCGTAGTCAAAGGCTCCTGGACTTCCTGTCTGAGACTATTGGATCATTCAACATTTACCCACATCAACAAAGAATTATGCAATGCACCATATTCGTGGTTACTAATGCACTCAACCTATGGCATAATCATGATGCATGAGATATGCTAAAAACATTCCATTGTGCAAGGAAAAGAATTAAGTTTAGTTCCACTCACCTCTGGCTATCTGGACTGACTGACTCTGCAGGCTCTGAAACTCGGGAGCAGTACTCACTACTGCTCTCTCTGGTTCCTCTGGTCTGTACCTATACAGATGGACTCAAATGAGGGACCAAACAAGCTTATGCATAACTCTCTTACACTCCCTAAGAATTCCCTTAAACTCACTCAACTATCCATGCAAAGCATGCAAAAGAAAGCTGGACAGGACACTTTCGGTGGCAGGTTCGGCGGCCGAAAGTCCTCTCCAGAGACGAAACTCAAGCACCTTCGGCGGCCGAATCTCAAGCTTCGGCGGCCGAATCTCAAGCTTCGGCGGCCGAATCTCAAGCTTCGGCGGCCGAACCCTTTCGGGGGCCAAAAGGCACTCCAGAGACGAAAGTCTCTAACCTTCGGCGGCACCTTCGGCGGCCGAATCCCCCAAACAGAGCCGAACATGCAAAACTCGCGGGGGCAAGCTGTGGCAGCCTAAGCCACCATGCAAGAGGTTCAGCGGCCGAATGAACCTTCGGCTGCCGAACCTGAGTTCATCCAGAACTCAGCCCCGACGGCAAACAAGCTCCTCCATCCCTTCAATCTCGCAAAACATGCAAACTTCAACTCCTCAACACACATATACTCATGTATATGTACAACGGGGTCCAAAACTACCTAAAAACCCCAACAAACACATCAAACATAACACATAATCATGCTTACAAGCTAAACCATCAAAAACACCCTTTGTCATCTAAGCATGCATCTCTACCCAAACCTTCCGAAAACCTCTGTCAAATAGTAAAACATGTTCACGATCTTCACTTACCTCCTGTAAACAAGAAGATGACCGATCTGAACAAAGAAAATGGATCACCTTCTCTTCAAACTCATAAACACTCAAAAGTAATCTTTTTCACTTCAAAACCTTCAAAAACGTTTGAAAACCAACAAACACTCTGCATGAGCTGGGCTTGCACATAAATCATGGGAGACGTGGCCAATCTTCTGGACAGGGTTTGGAGCCAACACCTGTCCAAAATGCTGACTAAGGAATGCTCAATAGTTGGCTAGCCATCTCAGCTTCGGCTGCCGAATCACATGCAAAACCATGCAACATTCGGGGGCCGAACCTGAACTGCGGAAGCCAAACATTGGGCACTTTCGGCGGCCGAACTTACCTTCGGCGGCCGAACTTACCTTCGGCGGCCGAACTTGGCGAAAAAGTCTCCATAGACTTTTCTCTTCACAACTCAAACCAACTCAAACCAATGCAACGACAAACCTTAAAATACATCATAACACTATAGGAAAACATATATCCTACCCTTCTATAGAATTCCGACACCCCGGATTCCACCGGACGACAGGAATTCCGGTACTGGATTCTAGCCGGGTATTACATTCTCCCCCCCTTAAAAACATTCGTCCTCGAATGGTTCTAAAACCAACAATGAACACATAAAAAGGAGGAAACTAACCTCAAAACAAATTTGGATACTACTGGAGCATAGACTCCCGCGTCTCCCAGGTGCACTCTTCTAGATTATGGTGGTTCCATAGAACTTTCACCATCGGAATCTCCTTGTTCCTTAGCTGTCTGATCTGCGTGTCCAGAATCCGCACTGGCTGCTCTATATAGGTGAGATCCGTATGAATCTCCACCTCAGGCTCACTCAGAACCTGATTCGGATCTGACACAAACTGCCGTAGCATAGAAACATGAAATACCGGGTGAATTCTCTCCATAGAAGCAGGTAAATCCAGCTTATACGACACATTTCCGATCCTCTGCACAATCTCAAAGGGTCCAATGTATCGTGGAGCTAACTTACCCTTCTTCCCAAAACGAACCACTCCTTTCATTGGAGACACTTTCAGCAATACCATACTACCCTCTTGAAACTCTAACTGCTTTCTGCGAACGTCTGCATAACTTTTCTGTCTGCTCTGCGCTGTTTTGATTCTTTCTCTGATCATGGGCACCACTCTACTGGTAAGTTCTACTAACTCTGGCCCTGCAAGAGCCCTCTCTCCTATCTCTTCCCAGCAAACAGGGGATCTGCACTTCCTCCCATACAACGCTTCATAAGGAGCCATCGTAATGCTAGCATGATGGCTGTTATTGTAAGCAAACTCCACCAAAGGTAGATGCTGCCTCCAAGAACCGCCAAAATCTAACACACATAGTCGAAGCATATCCTCTATGGTCTGGATGGTCCTTTCTGACTGTCCATCAGTCTGTGGGTGGAAAGCAGTGCTAAAATCCAATCGCGTGCCCATCGCACTCTGCAGACTCCGCCAAAAGCGGGAGGTAAACTGAGGTCCTCTGTCTGAAACTATAGACACTGGAACTCCATGTAATCTCACGATCTCATCCAGATAGACCTGTGCCAACTTATCCACAGAATAGTTACTCCGTACTGGAAGAAAATGTGCAGATTTCGTGAGTCTGTCCACAATCACCCATATAGAGTCTATCCTGTTGGACGTAGCTGGTAAACCCACTATAAAATCCATGGCTATGTTCTCCCATTTCCACTCTGGAATCGGTAATGGATTAAGCATTCCGGCTGGTTTCTGATGCTCTAGTTTCACCCTCTGGCAAATCTCACAGGCTATCACAAACTGCGCCACTTCTTTCTTTATGGCTGGCCACCAATAGACCCTTTTCAGATCCTGATACATCTTGGTGGCTCCTGGGTGAACACTATACCTCGCATTATGAGCTTCCCTCATAATGTCTTCCTTCACACTGCCTCTATCTGGTACACAAAGTCGACTCCCATAGCGAAGGATCCCTTTACTGTCAAATCTAAACTCTACACTGTTGCCTGACTGAACAGTCCTGGCAATTTTCATCAACTCAGGGTCCTCATGCTGTCTCTGAGCTATCTGCTCCAGAAACACAGGTGTCACTCTCATCTGTGCTATCAACGCACCTGTACCAGACAACTCTAGCTGTAATCCCTCGTCTAAGAGCTTATAAAGCTCCATCACAACTGGTCTCCGCTCTGCTGCTATATGGGATAGACTGCCTAGTGACTTCCGGCTTAGGGCGTCTGCCACAACATTCGCCTTACCCGGATGATACTGGATCTTACAATCATAATCACTGAGCAATTCTACCCATCTCCGCTGCCTCAAATTCAGCTCTCTCTGACTCAAGATGTACTGTAAACTCTTGTGATCAGTGAAGATCTCGCATTTAACCCCGTAGAGGTAATGCCGCCACATCTTAAGTGCAAAGATAACTGCTGCCATCTCTAGGTCATGGGTAGGGTAATTCAACTCGTGCTTCTTCAACTGTCTAGAAGCATAAGCTATCACCCTATCACTCTGCATCAATACACAACCCAAGCCCACTCGAGATGCATCACAGAACACTGTGAACTCCTCATTACTGACAGGCAAAGCTAACACTGGTGCTGTGGTCAATCTCCGCTTGAGCTCCTCAAAGCTCTCTTCACACTGATCTGACCAGACAAACTTCTGGTTCTTCTGAGTTAATTTAGTCATCGGAGCTGCTATCTTTGAGAAGTTCTGAACGAACCTCCTGTAGTAACCTGCCAGTCCCAGAAAGCTTTTAATCTCAGTCACTGTCGTGGGTCTGGGCCAGTTAGCTACAGCCTTTATCTTCTTGGGGTCTACCTCAATACCCTCTGCTGATACCACATGTCCCAAGAAGGCAATGCTCCTCAACCAAAACTCACACTTCGAGAACTTGGCATACAAACCATGCTCTCTCAGTGTCTGCAGAACGATCCTCAGATGCTGGGCAAGCTCCTCTGCATCTCTGGAATACACTGAAATATCATCGATGAACACAATGACAAAGTGATCCAGAAACTCACTGAATACCCTGTTCATGAGATCCATAAATGCTGCAGGGGCGTTAGTCAACCCGAACGGCATCACTAAGAACTCATAATGCCCATATCCGGTCCTGAAAGCTGTCTTAGGCACATCTGCCTCTCTGACTCTCAACTGATGATACCCGGATCTCAGATCTATTTTCGAGAAACAACCTGCTCTAGCTAGCTGGTCAAATAGATCATCAATCCTAGGTAAAGGATACCTATTCTTGATAGTGACCTTGTTCAACTGTCTGTAGTCGATACAAAGTCTGAGGGATCCATCCTTCTTTCTAACAAAGAGCACTGGAGCACCCCAAGGTGAGGTACTAGGGCGGATGAAACCCTTATCTACCAAGTCCTGCAACTGTTCTTTCAACTCTTTTAACTCTGCTGGTGCCATCCTGTAGGGAGGAATAGAGATCGGTCTGGTACCTGGCAGTAATTCAATTTCAAACCCTATCTCCCTATCAGGTGGTAGTCCTGGCAAATCGTCTGGGAAAACATCGAGAAACTCTCGGACTACTGGTACTGTGGCTGGTTCCCTCACCTGACTGTCTAGCTCTCTCACATGAGCTAGAAACCCCTGACAACCCCTCCTAAGCAAACGACGAGCCTGAAGGGCTGAAATCATACCTCTGGGTGTACCTCTCCTGTCTCCTCTGAAGACACACTCTGACCCATCCTGGTCTCTGAGACTCACTAGCTTCTCTCTACAGTCCAAAGTAGCACTATATGTAGATAACCAATCCATCCTTAGAATGACATCAAAATCCGTCAAATCTAGAACCACAAGGTCAGCTGGAAGGTATCTACCCTCTATAAACACTGGACTGAAACGACAGACTGACACTGCCACTGATGGGTCACACTTAGGTCCACTGACCCAGAGAGGATACTCTAACTTAGAACTGATCAAACCCAATCTCTCTATGGCTCTCGATGCAATAAAGGAATGAGAAGCATCGGGGTCCATCAAAGCATACACATCTGAACACCCAATGATGAGATTACCTGACACCACTGTGTTCGATGTGTTAGCCTCCTCCTGTGTCACTGTGAAAATCCGTGCTGGGGCTACTGGATTTCCACCTCGGGAACCTACTGCTGAAGTAGAGGCTGCCCCTCTCCCTCTACCTCTGCCACTATTCTGAGGCATGACTGGAGCTGCTGGCCGTACAACTGGCTGTACCACACTGCCTGAACTCATCTGCTGGGATGGTGCAAATGTCACCTGCGGACAATTCCGAGCGATATGCCCTTCCTGTCCACAGCGAAAACAAGCTGTAGATCCTAACTGACAAACTCCTCCATGTGGTTTTCCGCATCGTCTGCATACTGGGGCTGTGCCAGAGCTTGAGCCACTACCTATTCCCAGACCTGACTTGACTTTACTCCAGAACTTACTCTTTGTTCCTTTTGCTCTATCCCATCTTTTACTGCCTGGAGTGGGGGCTTTAGAACCCGAAGCCTGTGCCTTTGACTGTTTCTGAATATTGGCACTAGCTTCCATTTTCCTGGCTGCGTCCACTATGGTATGGAAACTCTCCTTTTCTGCTGGAAGAATCAAGGAATAATACCTGGGATGCAGTCTCATAGTATATCTCCTTGCCTTCTTCTGATCAGTATCATAGGCTTGACCCACGTACTCAAGCAAATCTAGGAACTTATCTGTGAATTCATCAACACTCATCTCATCTGTCTGCCTCAACTGTTCGAACTCTATTACTTTCATCTCCCTGGAACTATCAGGAAAAGCCCACCCTGCAAACTCATTGGCGAACTCTCCCCATGACATGCTGTCCATTCTAGGCTCCACATAATTCTTAAACCATTCTCTGGCTTTCTTGCATTTTAATGTGAAACCTGCCATCTCAATGGCTCTCCTATCATCTGCTCCCAATTCACTGGTTATCATCCTAACTGCTCTGAGGTAATCAAATGGATCATCTCCCGTGTTGTATTTAGGAGCATCCAATTTCAAGTACTCTGTCATTTGTACTTTACCTCCAGATGAGCTAGGTTGATGTCTGTCAACAACAGGGGCTACTGGTTCTGGTGGTGGTACTGGTTCTGTAATACCTGGCTCGAGTCCGGCATCGGAATTCCTGTAGTCCGGTGGAATCTCAGGTGTCGGAACCCTCGAGAAGGGTAATGCATATGTTTTCCAAGGTATTTTCACATGTTTCCATGTTTGAAAAAGACTTGAGTTTTGAAAGAAAAGCAACAAGGGAGAACTGCAAAGGTTCGGCCGCCGAAGGTCACTTTCGGCCGCCGAACATTGCATGGTTGCGGCTTCACGTTCGGCTGCCGAAGGTGGTCTGGCCAGCCACCTATAAAAGGGCCAAGGGTCGGTGGAAGGAGGTTATTTCTCCTCCACTTGCAGCCAGAGGTGCGTTTCAGCCTCTCCCACGTTGACTTTCATGTTTTCCATGATTTTCATCAAATCTTTCAAGAGTTTTAAGCGTTTTGGTGACTTATGAAGGTTTTGAGCAAAAGAACCAAGTTTTGAAGCTTGGAGCTTTGGAAGAGCTTTTCTTCATATCTCCACGTTAGGATCCTTCATCCTCAAGTTGTGTAAGAGGTAAGTGAAGATCCTGAACTTCTTTGATGATTTTGAAAGGTTTTATGAAGTTTGTATGGGTAGTATGCATGTGTAGGGTTAAGTGAGGTTTTTGGTGATTTGTGGTGTTCCAGCATGTTTCAGTGGTATGTGCTATGTTTGTTTGGGGTTTTAGGGTAGTTTTCGACCCCTTGTGCATATATATGTGTATATGCTAGTTGGGAGTAGTTGCTTTGCATGTTTGTAGGTTTTTGGGCACAGTTTGCATGAAACAGAGCAGGGTTCTGCCCTTCGGGCAAAACCAGGTTCGGCCGCCGAAGGAAGGTTCGGCCGCCGAACTCGTTGTGGAGGTAGTTTCGGCTGCCAAAGGTTGCCCCCGAAAGCTAGGCTTTCGGTTTAGAAAGAGACTTTTGGCCGCCGAAAGAGGGAGTTCGGCCGCCGAAAGTGTGTGAGTTTCGTCTCTGGACGAGACCTTCGGCCGCCGAAGGTGCCGCCGAACATGCATGAGTTTCGTCTCTGGAGGAGGGTTTCGGCCGCCGAACCTGCCGCCGAAAGTGCCCTGTCCAGCTTTCTTTTGCATGTTTTATGTGTTGGTTTTAGGTTTGTTTAGAGGGGTTTTGGGGGAGTTTCTGAGAGATGTTCTTGAGTAAGTTTGGTCCCTCATTTGAGTCCACCTGTGTAGGTACGGACCAGAGGAATCAGGGAGGTCAGCAGTGAGTCCAGTGTCAAAACCTGCAGAGTCAGTTCAGAGATAACCAGAGGTGAGTGGAATTTAACTTAATGTTTTAATATGAGAACTGCATATTTTATCATGCTTCATGCATCATGACTATGCTATAGGGTGAGTGCATTAGTGTACACAATGATGATGCATTGCATTTATCCTTATACTTGGCATTGCTCCTTGTACATTGCTTATGTGAGACGGCACGGACTTCGTGAGGATTCATTAGCCCTCAGAGGAAAGACCTGGAACAGCCCTACGGGGACCAGGCACACAAAGACCTGGAACAGCCCTACGGGGACCAGGCACATGGTACTTCAGTACCCCAGATGAGATAGAGGGAGTTTTGATCCGTCCGGCCGAGGTGATGTGCTTATGTGTTGCATTCCATGAGAGCATGTTTTATCACCTGGTATTTTATGACTATTCTACTCACTGGGCTATCGTAGCTCATCCCTCTCCCCTAATTCCAGTTGTGCAGGTTCAGAGGTTAGAGAGAACTCAGCAGGGTACAGGAAGAGTACAGAGTGGTGTAGTAGCTAGTGTGGAATGTAACTGGAAATGTATAGAGATAGTGTATATATACAGTGTATAGAAGAGTGCTTGACTTATAAGACTTGTAATCCCTTTGTGGAGTCACATGATCAGTTTATGTATGTTTCTTTATTGTATGTTTATGAGCAAAACCAGGCTTAACATTATGAGTTTGATCCGCCTAGAGCCATGAGGAGCTCTAGTAGGGATTGGTAGAGCACAGAGAGAGTGCATGCACAGGTTAAGCCTGGGAATGAAGAAAAGTTTTATGTTTTTATACAGAAAATGTATGATCATGTATGGGATTTCACAGGTCTACAGACAGGATAGCAGGCTTACTACGGGTCCCGGCGACCTTAAGTCGATCTGGATCCTAGTGCCGATGGCAGTTCGGTTTCCGGGCTGTTACAGATTGGTATCAGAGCCCTAGGTTCACATGGTCGGACCTATAGAGATAGAGTTGGGCTCATAGAGAGGTTTATCAGGTCAAGCATCATAGGAAAACAGGTCCACAAGGATAGGATGTTAGTCCTGTCTATAGGCTGATGTGCAATGCCATGATTTCTGCATGTGCATGTTTTTGATGTGTTGCTTATGTGTTATGTGATTTGTTGTTTTCCAGCGAGTGAAGATGCGAGGAACTCGTCGATCTGCGAGATTGACTGGAGTCCCACCTGTAACTGAGGGTATAGCTGCTCGTCCACCTGCCTTGCCAAGGGCAAGATCTCACAGGTCAAGCAGGGAAGGAACGTCACGCGACCCTAGAAGGTCTTCTGACGAGAGCAGGAGAGGAGTAAGCAGAGGGGGAAGGTCAGTAGAAGAAAGAGGTGTGATGGAAGAGGATCAGAGTAGAGATGTAAGCATGGGTGTAGGAAGGTCAGAAGAAGGTATGGGGGAGTCCCAGGGAGGCATACAGGCCTCGGGGTTTGGCTATCCACCCTTTCCTCAGGGCCCAGAGTATCCGATGGGAGGCACGTCGGATTACTCCAGCTTTGCTCCATATCCACCCTACATGCCATATATGCCCTATCCTTCCTTCTATCCACCATATCACATGTATCCACCCCCACCTGTTCATCCAAGTCCAGTACAGCCTGAAGTGAGGGAACCAGTTCCTCCACCACCACCTCCCGAACCAGTAGCCCCTGTTGTGGAAACACAGCAACCCAGTTCTTCAGGGGGAAGTAAGGTGAAAATGACCGAGTACTTAAAGTTGGATGCTCCTAAATTCAATACAGGAGACGATCCCTTTGAGTATCTCAGTGCAGTCAGAATGATAACAAGTGAGTTGGGAGCAGATGACGGTAGAGCCATTGAGATGGCAGGGTTCACGTTAAAGTGTAAGAAAGCTAAAGAATGGTTCAAGAACTATGTGGACCTGAGACTTGAGAGTATGACATAGGAAGAGTTCGCCAACGAATTTGCTGGATGGGCTTTTCCTGACAGTTCCAGGGAACTAAAGGTTGTGGAGTTTGAGCAGTTGAGACAGACGGAGGAGATGAGTGTTGATGAATATACAGATAAGTTCCTGGAATTGTTGCCATATGTCGGTCAGGCATATGATACAGATCAGAAGAAAGCAAAGAGATATGCCACAAGGCTTCATCCCAGGTATTTCTCTTTGATTCTTCATGCGGAGAAGGAAAGTTTCCACTCTATTGTGGATGCTGCTAGAAAGATGGAGGCCAGTGCCCTAAGTCAAGGTGTAGTCAAAGCACAGTCTTCTGGTGTTAAACCCGGTTCCTCCTCACAGAGTACAGCAAGTGCGAGTAAGAAGAGATGGGAGAAATTCAGAGGAAAGAGAGGCAAGTTCTGGAACAGGCTTAAGTCGGGTCTGGGAATGAGTAGTGGCTCTAGTTCTGGCGCAGATTTTCCAGTGTGCAAGAGGTGTGGCAAACAGCATAGAGGAGCTTGTCAGTTGGGATCCACAGCCTGCTATAGATGTGGGCAGGAGGGACATTATGCACGAGAATGTCCTCAGGCGACGTTAGTTGCCCCATCCCAGCAGATGAGTACGGGCAGTGTAGGACAGCCAGTAGCTTCAGCCATACCACCAAGCAGTGGCAGAGGAAGAGGAAGAGGGGCAGCCTCTTCATCAGGGATGGGTTCCCGAGGTGCAGGTCCGTCAGTCCCAGCACGGATTTTCACCCTGACTCAGCAGGAGGCAGACACGTCGAACACGGTGGTGTCAGGTAATCTCATCATTGGGTGTTCCGAGGTGTATGCTTTAATGGACCCCGGTGCTTCTCACTCTTTCATTTCTTCTAGAGCTGCAGAGAGGTTGGGTCTGATGGTGTCTGAGTTAGAGTGTCCTCTATGGGTCAGTGGACCCAAATGTGATCCATCTTTGGCAGAGTCAGTCTGTCGGTTCAGTCCAGTGTGCATAGAGGGTAGATACCTTCCAGCTGACCTGGTGGTTCTAGAGTTGACAGATTTTGATGTCATTCTAGGGATGGACTGGTTATCTACGTATGATGCTACCCTGAACTGTAGAGACAGGTAGTC